>NW_027362376.1:0-80582 GCF_039654945.1 Dendrobates tinctorius | reverse complement strand
TCGCCCTCGAAGGATGGAAGTAGAGCAGAGCTGTGTGACAAACATCCCTTGCAGCTTTCATCTCTTGGTACTGTTAGCTCTACTCTAACTGCCATTAGATGAGAGCTGCATATGCTGAGGTGCTTGTAATAACACATAGCTCTGCTCTACTTCCCCAACTGTGATCACAGTAGGTATAGGCAGTGAGATTAGGAGGACAGCAGAGCTGTGTTTCTTTAAACATCTTTCCATATTACACAAAGAAAGCCAGGTCTAATATCTGGGGGCATGTGATTTTTTTTTTCTCCTGCATATACTTGGGCAACATCATGCAAGGATAAAAAGATCAATTTCTCCAGAGAAGAGTCTCTGTTAGCATCCCATTGGCTTAGTGGAAATTAGCACATAAACCTTATTAGCTAATATCTCTGCAATGGAGATAAGAAATTGAAAACTACCTTTTTATTCAGCTCTGCAGCGATTACTCCATGATGTGGACGGTTTAACATGCTAAAACTGGTGAAGAGTCCTCTTCGAGCACTTGCGCCACAGCTGCCTGCAATACCCAGATCTACTGCTTTCCTTTACTGTTTGACTTTGGATCTGCCATACATGCCTGTCATGAGACAATCTCTTTAAACAGCTGATCTGCCCTCACTGAAATATTAGTATGTAACATAAGAGAAATCTGCTGAGGAAAAACCTAATTCCCCACAAATGTGGGTTGTTCACTACAGTTTTTCTTTCAGTGATCTTTCCTATGTCATACATTGTTATTAGCTCCCAGATCTTTATCCAAGAAGTGTCATTTCTCCTTGCGGAGAATGACATGCTAAGCATGTCAAGGTGAGGAGACTTAAAGCCGCAATGCTCCTCTGGGAAATATGCTAATTATGCAAATTCTCTTCAGAGAGGAAGAGGACTAGAACTCTAGTGCCACCTATTGGAAGTAGCAATCCTAGATGTCAATGTTTACCCTTTAACGAGCCTTGTTACATGACTTAGGATAAAAGGCAAGTTCAAGTGTCTACAAATTGAGATTCTGGCTTGGCTTTTATCCTAAGACATGTAACAAGGCTCGTTAAAGGGTCAACATTGACTTCTAGGATTGCTACTTCCAGTAGGTGGCACTAGAGTTCTAGTCCTCTTTCTCTCTGGAGACAATTTGCATAATAATTAGCATATTTCCCAGAGGAGCATTGCGGCTTTAAGTCTCCTCACCTTGACATGCTTAGCATGTCATTCTCCACAAGGAGAAATGATACTTCTTGGATATCGGTCAGACGCCTCTCACACAGCCAAACCAGATCTCACACTTTGCACTGATGAGGGTAGACAGTAATGTAAACCTTTTGATAGAACTGATAACTATGCATCTGTAAGGTCAATCCTTTAAATCTGGGTTCCCCAACTCCAGTCCTCAAGGCCCACCAACAGATCATGTTTTCAGGATTTCCTTAGTATTGCTCGGGTGATAATTGCTTCACCTGTGCAATACTATGGAAATCCTGAAAACATGATCGGTTGGTTGGGCCTTGAGGACTGGAGTTGGGGAACCCTGCCTTAAACTAATAACATTAATCCCAACTGTAAGGTTCTCCAGGACAGAAGCTAGTGCGAAAGAAGCTAGTGCGAAACGTGCGTTGGTGTGGAGGAGGCCGCACCATTCACAGTCACCAGTTATCGGTTACCAGCGTCCTCACAGATATAATCAGTTCGAGTTTCTTTAGGTTTATTCCTCTGGCGTTATGTAGTAATTTTCTAGTAACTCTCCAATTTCTGATATATATGATTTTTTTCAGACAGTGAGGTCATTTATTCGAGTTGTATATACCTGGTTGGATTACCTTTATCTTGCCACATCCCGTTTTGGATATCTAGTGGTATTTACCTTTGTGTTAGAGTTAAATTTTGCTACATTATTTGTGTGACTATACCGTTTCATTCATTGGTGTTTTGAGCGCCGCCTGCTGGGCATTTCTGTTATTTTAAATGTAATTTTAACCCCTTCCTGACATCCGACGTACTATCCCGTCCATGGGACCCGGGCCCCTATGCCCATGGACGGGATAGTACGTCTACCGCGATCAGCGGCGCCCACGTGGTGAGCGCCGCTGATCGCGGCCGGGTTTCAGCTGATTATCACAGCTGACACCCGGCACAATGTGTCAGGGGCGGTCACGGACCGCCCCCGACACGTTAAGCCCTTGCACACCACGATCAAACATGATCGTGGTGTACCGGGGGTTAAAGGGAAGCATCGGCAGGGAGGGGGCTCCCTCCATGCTTCCCTGAGCCCCCCACGGCAGCGCAATGTGCAGCGCTGCTGCGGGGGGCTCCTTTCCTGCAGGCCCCCGAATCCAATATGGCGACGGGGCCTTCGGGGGCCTGCAGGAAGCTGGCTTCCTCAGTGCCTGCAAAGCGCAGGCATGAGGAAGCCTTCTGCACTGCCTGTGACAGATTGCTGATCTGTCACAGTGATCTGTGATGTGACAGATCAGCGATCTGTCACAGGACAGTGATGTCCCACCTGGGACTATGTAATAAAGTTAAAAAAAAAATAAAAAAAAGTGTTAAAATAATGTAAAAAAAATCGCCAAATAAATTAGAAAAAAAAAAAATATTCCCCCAATAAATCCATTTTTTGGAAATAAAAAAAAAAACAATAAAAGTACACATATTAGGTATCGCCACGTCCGTAATGACCCACCCTATAAAACTGTCCCACTAGTTAACCCCTTTAGCGAACCCCTTAAAAAATAAAAATAAAAAACGAAGCAAAAAATAATGATTTATTATCATACCGCCAAACAAAAAGTGTAATAACGCGCGATCAAAAAGACGCATATAAATATCCATGGTACCGCTGAAAACGTCATCTTGTCCCGCAAAAAACGAGCCACCATACAGCATCATCAGCGGAAAAATAAAAAAGTTATAGCTCGCAGAATAAAGCGATGCAAAAATAATTATTTTTTATATAAAATAGTTTTCATTGCATAAAACCGACAAAACATAAAAAAACGACCTAAATGAGGTATTGCTGTAACCGTACTGACCCGAAGAATAAAACCGCTTTATCAATTTTACCGCACGCGGAACGGTGTAAACGCACCCCCCCAAAAGAAATTCATGAAACGCTGTTTTTTTTTCATTCTGCGTCCCAAAAATCGGAATAAAAAGCGATCATAAAATGTCACGTGCCCGAAAATGGTACCAATAAAAACGACAACTCGTCCCGCAAAAAATAAGACCTCACATGACTCGGTGGATCAAAATACGGAAAAATTATAGCTCTCAATATGTGGTGATGCAAAAACTATTTTTAAAATAAAAAGCGTCTTTTAGCGTGCGACAGCTGCCAAACATAAAAAACGCCATAAATAGTAAATCAAACCCCCCGTTATCACCCCCTTAGTTAGTGAAAAATAATAAAATTAAAAGAAAATTTATTTATTTCCATTTTTCCATTAGGGTTAGGGTTAGGTCCAGGGCTAGGGTTAGGGCTAGGGTTAGGGCTAGGGTTAGGGCTGAGATTAGGGTTAGGGGTGTGTTGGGGTTCGGGTTGGAGTTAGAATTGGGGGTTTCCACTGTTTGGGCACATCAGGGGCTCTCCAAATGCAACATGGCGTCTGATCTCAATTCCAGCCAATTCTGAGTTGAAAAAGTCAAATGGTGCTCCTTCCCTTCCAAGCTCTGCCATGCGCCCAAACAGTGTTTTACCCCCACATGTAGGGTATCAGCCTACTCAGGACAAATTGCAAAACAATTTTTGGGGTCCAATTTCTCCTGTTACCCTTAGGAAAATAAAAAATTGGGGGCAAAAATATCATTTTTGTGGAAAAAAATGATTTTTTTATTTTTATGTCCGAGCGTTATAAACTTCTGTGAAGCACTTGGGGGTTCAAAGTGCTCACCACACATCTAGATAAGTTCCGTGGGGGTCTAGTGTCCAAAATGGGGTCACTTGTGGGGAGTTTCAATAGTTTAGGTACATCAGGGGCTCTCCAAACGCACATGACACCCGCAGACCATTCCATCAAAGTCTGCATTCCAAAACGTCACTACTTCCCTTCCGAGCCCTGAAGTGTGTCCATACAGTAGTTTTCTCCAACATATGGGGTGTCAGCGTACTCATGACAAATTGGACAACAACTTTTGGGGTCCAATTTCTCCTGTTACCCTTGGGAAAATGAAAAAATTGGGGACTAATTGATCATGTTTGTGGAAAAAATACGATTTTTTTATTTTCATGCCCGGGCATTATAAACTTCTGTGAAGCCCTTGGGGGTTCAAAGTGCTCACCACACATCTAGATAAGTTCCTTAGGGGGTCTAATTTCCAAAATGGGGTTATTTGTGGGGGTTTCCACTGTTTAGGTACATTAGGGGCTCTCCAAAGGCAACATGACACCCGCAGACCATTCCATCAAAGTCTGCATTCCAAAACGTCACTACTTCCCTTCCGAGCCCCGACGTGTGCCCATACAGTAGTTTTCTCCCACATATGGGGTGTCAGCGTACTCAGGACAAATTGGACAACAACTTTTGGGGTTCAATTTCTCCTGTTACCCTTGGGAAAATAAAAAAAATTGGGGACTAATTGATCATGTTTGTGGAAAAATACGATTTTTTTATTTTCATGCCCTGGCATTATAAACTTCTGTGAAGCCCTTGGGGGTTCAAAGTGCTCACCTCACATCTAGATAAGTTCCATAGGGGGTCTAGTTTTCAAAATGGGGTCATTTGTGGGGGGTTTCCACTGTTTAGGTACATTAGGGGCTCTCCAAAGGCAACATGACACCCGCAGACCATTCCATCAAAGTCTGCATTCCAAAACGTCACTACTTCCCTTCCGAGCCCCGACGTGTGCCCATACAGTAGTTTTCTCCCACATATGGGGTGTCAGCATACTCAGGATAAATTGGACAACAACTTTTGGGGTCCAATTTCTCCTGGTACCCTTGGGAAAATAAAAAAAATGGTGACTAAAAGATCATGTTTGTGGAAAAAATACAAATTTTTTATTTTCACGCCCGGGCGTTATAAACTTCTGTGAAGCACTGGGGGGTTCAAAGTGCTCACCACACATCTAGATAAGTTCCTTGGGGGGTCTAGTTTACAAAATGGTGTCATTTGTGGGGGGTTTCCACTGTTTAGGTACATCAGGGGTTTTCCAATCTCGACATGGTGTCCGATCTCAATTCCAGCCAAAAACATCAAATGGCGCTGCTTCCCTTCCGAGCTCTGCCATGCGCCCAAATACTGGTTTACCCCCACATGTGTGGTATCAGCGTACTCAGGACAAATTGCACAATAACTTTTAGGGCCCTGTTACCCTTGGAAAAATAAGAATTGAGGGTGAAAAGATCATTTTTGTGGAAAAAATATGATTTTTTAATTGTACCGCTGTACGTTATAAACTTCTGTAAAGCCCTTGTGGGTTCAAAGTTCTCACCACATATCTAGATAAGTTCCTTAGGGGGTCTAGTTTCCAAAATGGGGTCACTTGTAGGGGGTTTCCACTGTTTAGGTACATCAGGGACTCTCCAAACGTGACATGGCGTCCGATCTGAATTCCAGCCAATTTTGCATTGAAAAAGTCAAACGGCACAGTTTTTAGAATGGTGTCACTTTTGGGTATTTTCTATCATATAGACCCCTCAAAGTGGCTTCAAATGTGATGTGGTCCGTAAAAATAAAATGGTGTTGTAAAAATGAGAAATCGCTGGTCAACTTTTAACCCTTATAACTTCCTAAGAAAAAAAAATTTTGGTTCCAAAATTGTGCTAATGTAAAGTAAACATGTGGGAAATGTTAGTTATCAAGTTTTTTGTGTGCCGTATCTCTGTGATTTAAGGGCATAAAAATTCAAAGTTGGAAAATTGCGAAATTTTCAAAATTTTCGCCAAATTTCCGTTTTTCTCACAAATAAACGCAAGTTATTTGAATGAAATTTTACCACTATCATGAAGTACAATATGTCACGAGAAAACAGTGTCAGAATCACCGGGATCCATGGAAGCGTTCCAGAGTTATGACCTCATAAAGGTACAGTGGTCAGAATTGTAAAAATTGGCCCGGTCATGAACGTGCAAACCACCCTTGGGGGTGAAGGGGTTAATGTTTTTTTTTCAATAAAATTTGATATTTTATTTTAATACTGGATCTCTTCATATTTTTCGGCGCCATCATGGTATATAGATCCGAAAATGTTTTGTTTTGACCAATTTCATCAAGTCTAGAGAACATTTTAAATGAATAATCCCATTCATTTTGAAAGTCCATGTCATCCTGAAATTGTGAAATTTCCTTATGAATATGTAAACCACGAGGCACTTGTTCCAATTCCTCATATGATTTCAATGCTTTAATTATCCAGAATAGGCATATTTTGTTTTCAGAGAGTATGCTGATTTCGTGGTTCTGATGCCCATGACTTGTAACTCATGTTTCAGGTTACTGTCAGAAAAAAATTCACCTGCGTTACTTCTTCCTGCTAAAATGCCGCACTCTGCCATGTGATTTTCATTAGGTGTGTTTTTCTGGATCCATATCCATACCTCTAATCCAATGTGGATGTGCCAGACAAAGTATAAGGAGTCCTGAATTCAGTATTCTGGTATTAGAATGGCCAAGGCACCATACCACTTTTTATGGAAAGTACTGCACCTATGAGTTATCATTATTTGTAAAGAGATGCAGGTGGTGCTTAGCAAGGTAAGTATTCAAAGTCCATGGTGCAAGTTTGAGAAAAATGCGTCACTCACCATTTCTTTGAAAAAATTCAGTCCTTTATTTCATCTTCAGACAAATAAGCGGCTGGCGCCAGGCAGGGGGTGTAGCGATATGTGTGTGACTGCCGTTGGCCGTTTCACACCGAACACAGTGCTTCTACAGACTCAAACATCTATTGACGTCATGATAATCTGCTAAAATGTTGTAAAAATCTTGTTAAAGATCCCCTTCAAGCTAGTTTGAAACAAAAGAAACAAGCCAGCTCTCGCTTACCTCTTTTTTTATAACCTTCATATGCCTAGTAATTGTATAGTTTAGACTAGGTTCACATTCATACTGTGCTCTGCGTTTGAGTTTCCGTCAAAATCAGGGCCACATGAGTGATTGCCATTAATGTGACCCAACACAGATTTCTGGTGGGCCACAGTACTTAAAGCAAACCTGTTAGCAAGATTTTTCTCAGTAATCTACAGACACTGTCATGTTGTCACTGTTATACTGATTAAAATGATACTTGGTTGAAGAAATCTGTCTTGTGGTTCTTGTGTAATCAGTGATAGAAGTTTTCAGTTAATGAGATTCTTGTGCTTCGGGGCAGGAATGTAGGCAGAGTCTTATCTTGTTGCGCTAAGCAAGAGAAACCAAGGAAAAACTGACCACAGGCCGCCCCGAAGCACAAACAGTCTGCCTCTGTCTCTATGAAGATGAACAAGTTAGTGCTTCAGGGTGGCCTGTGGGCAGGTCTTTCCTTGGTTTCTCTGGCTTAGAGCAACAAGACAAGACTCTGCCTACAACCCCGCCCTGGAGCACGGGCATATCATTAGCTGAAAACTTCTAACACTGATTACAATAACACTGATCACAATATTGGGACTTGCTCAACGATTTAAGAAAAAATTCTCCTAGTAGGCTGTTACTTAAAGGGAACCTGTCACCACAAAAAATGCTACAATTGTGGCCAAAAGTATTGACACCCCTGCAATTCTGTCAGATAATACTCAGTTTCTTCCAGATAATGATTGCAAACACAAATTCTTTGGTATTATTATCTTCATTTAATTTGTCTTAAATGAAAAAACATAAAAGGAATTGTCCTAAAGCCAAATTGGATATAATTCCATACCAAACATAGAAAAGAGGGTGGGCAAAAGTATTGGCACTGTTCGAAAAATCATGTGATTCTTCTCTAATTTGTGTAATTAACAGCACCTGTAACTTACCTGTGGCACCTAACAGGTGTTGGCAATAGCTAAATCACACTTGCAGCCAGTTGACATGGATTAAAGTTGACTCAACCTCTGTCCTGTGTCCTTGTGTGTAACACATTGAGCATGGAGGAAAGAAAGAAGACCGTGCACAGTGTCATCAAGAAGTTTAAAGCCCATGGCACTGTGGCTAACCTCCCTAGATGTGGACGGAAAAGAAAAATTGACAAGAGATTTCAACGAAAGATTGTGCAGATGTTGGATAAAGAACCTCGACTAACATCCAAACAAGTTCAAGCTGCCCTGCAGTCCGAGGGTACAACAGTGTCAACCCGTACTATCCGTCAGCGTCTGAATGAAAAGGGACTGTATGGTAGAAGACCCAGGAAGACCCCACTTCTTACCCAGAGACATAAAAAAGCCAGGCTGGAGTTTGCCAAAACTTACCTGAAAATGCCTAAAATGTTTTGTAAGAATGTTCTCTGGTCAGATGAGACAAAAGTAGAGCTTTTCGGGCAAAGGCATCAACATAGAGTTTACAGGAGAAAAAAAGAGGCATTCAAAGAAAAGAACACGGTCCCTACAGTCAAACATGGCGGAGGTTCCCTGATGTTTTGGGGTTGCTTTTCTGCCTCTGGCACTGGACTGCTTGACCATGTGCATGGCATAATGATGTCAGAAGACTACCAACAAATTTTGCAGCATAATGTAGGGCCCAGTGTGAGAAAGCTGGGTCTCCCTCAGAGGTCATGGGTCTTCCAGCAGGACAATGACCCAAAACACACTTCAAAAAGCACTAGAAAATGGTTTGAGAGAAAACACTGGAGGAGACTTCTAAGGTGGCCAGCATTGAGTCCAGACCTGAATCCCATAGAACACCTGTGGAGAGATCTAAAAATGGCAGTTTGGAGAAGGCACCCTTCAAATATCAGGGACCTGGAGCAGTTTGTCAAAGAAGAATGGTCTAAAATTCTAGCAGAGCATTGTAAGAAACTCATTGATGGTTACCGGAAGCGGTTGGTCGCAGTTATTTTGGCTAAAGGTTGTGCAGCCAAGTATTAGGCTGAGGGTGCCAATACTTTTGTCTGGCCCATTTTTGGAGTTTTGTGTGAAATGATCAATGTTTTGCTTTTTGCTTCATTCTCTTTTGTGTTTTTTCATTTAAGGCCGGGGTCACACTGGCGAGGAATACGGCCGAGTGAGAGGCGCTAAAAGCACGCATTAGACATGGACAAATGATTCTCTATGGGGTCACTCGCACCAGGCGTATATTTCTCATCCGTATCCTACGCTCCGTGCCAATCGCAGCATGCTGCGATTGTCAGCGTACTACGCCCGTAGTACGCCAATGCAAGTCTATGGGCGCGTACACGCTGGTTTCCAAGGTAAGCGTCGGGTATCCAGGAGTCGTGCGGCTCCTGGATACCCGACGTTTACATTAGAAACCAGCGTCCAGCGTCGCTGGTCTTGATCGCTGGGGCTGTCTAACGATGTCCCAGCGATCCCATCATGTCGGATGGTTGGTGGGATCGCTGGGACATCGTTTAGTGTGACGGGGCCTTAACTGCTTCCCTTGTTTTGTGGAGCGCTGGTTACTAAGGAAATATATATAACATACATGAATGTGTAATCTTCATTTTAATCTTAGCATTCTGTAGCTCAAGAGCGAGATTTGATTTTGTTATATATATATATATATATAAAGTGTTGACTTGTGTATTTACTTGAATAAAAAAATATTTTAAGACAAATAAAATGATTAAAAAACTTTTCCTGGACTATTTACCTACATCAGATTCCAATTGGCGCTTTATGTATATAGATAATGTGCTTTTTCCGTGTGGAGACTATGTAATACAAGGTGTGTGAACGAGGTCTAACACCGATGTGATCCTAGATGGTTGTAACTGTGTGAGCCTCATCAGAGGCATAGCGGCCATAAGTCTACAGATTTGCTACTGATTTTGTGGCATGACAAAAAATGTACGGTAATTGATGGCAAGTTGTTTAAAACCCACAACAATCACTTTATGATTGTATTACTCTGCACCGAGATCGTCACTTCATTGTAACGTGTTGTCATCTTGTTTGTTTCCCCAGTTTGTTTTTTTGTTTCAGTGGAAATCCTATAACTTCATACTTATAGAAAGCCGTGAGTTCCTGTGTGACCACCCATGTACAGATACGAGGTACGTGACCGAGGTGAGCTGTGGAACTAGGTAGATACCACATACCTATGTATCTTCTGTGTTTTACTAGAATCTAGGATGTGTCTCATGTTTCTCAAAGAAGTTGTTTGATCTTTAAAGTTTTTTGTGTTTTTTAAACCATCCCGGAGACTGATAAACCTGTGTTTTAGATTACTCACCCTCTAATAATGAGATGACTCTGCCCCTTGTTTCCCAATCTGTATAGCAAAGTTTATCAGATTGTTTTCTGAAACTGTCTCTGCTCATTGTAGGCTCAAAAGTGTGAAAAGGCTTAATTCTGAGGATAATCACCTAGGAACATTATGATTTGGAATATAAATGAGATTTTAATGGTATTTTCTGAAGTTACTTTTCCTTTAAAAAGACTCTGCTAGAAATAGAAGTCAATTCCTTGAAGTTTTAGTGTTGAGCCGGTTGACTGGAAATGGACGTCTAAGACCATCATAAAGCAAGTTAACGCTGTGAATATTTGTGTCACTCTAGGAAACCGTCTCCTCTGGCAATTATCCTCCGGGCTGAAAACTTTACACGTGTATATTAAGTTTCAGGTAGGTGTGGAAAAAATGCTGCAAAGAAAGGAGCTTTCAAGAATAAGAGTGTTAAAAGTAAACTATTATCAAGTGAATGAACAAAAAGGAAATCTAAATCAAATCAATATTTGGGGTGACCGACCTTTTGCCTTCAAACAGCATCAATTCCAGAGACACTTGTTGACTATATTTGTGCAGTATAAATGCATCTTTAGACAAGACCATTTTAAAATGTGCCCAATTTATCGCAGTGGTTCATCCTGTTTGGTAAATTTGTCAAATTTTGACAATCAGTCTGGGATGGTCTAAAGTCTATATCTGGGCATAGACAGACTGTCTCCAGGATGGTTGTAGATAAAGAGGGGCTTAATGAACTTAATCTATTCTTTAACAGATTTAATCACACACTGGCTGCTCCTGCCCCTGCATACCATTCTGTTCAATATGAGCCTGACAATAGGTATAGTACCACAACTATGGAAATTATCGTGTGTGGTACCAGTTCCAAAGAAACCTTATCCGAAAGACCTTAATGACTATAGACCTGTAGCATTGACATCACACCTGATGAAGGTACTAGAGAGATTGGTTCTCACAAGTCTCCGTCCTCTAGTGAGCTCGGATATGGACCCTCTCCAGTTTGCCTACAGGCCGGGCATTGGTGTGGATGATGCCATTATCCACCTTCTAGATAGGACTCTCTCTCACCTGGAGAAACCTGGGAACACTGTGAGAATAATGTTCTTCGATTTCTCTAGTGCTTTTAATACCATACAGCCAGGTCTACTGAGAGACAAGCTGGGCCTTGTTGGCGTAGACCTCCAACTCTCCACCTGGATCCATAACTACCTCACGAACCGACCTCAGTTTGTAAAGGTTCGGGACAGTGTGTCAGACACGGTGATCTGCAATACAGGGGCACCTCAAGGTACAGTTCTTGCCCCTTTTCTCTTAACACTGTACACTGCGGATTTTAAGTGCAACTCATCTAGCTGCTACTTGCAGAAGTATTCTGATGACTCTGCTATAGTAGGCCTCATCACAGGAGAAGATTAAAGAGAGTACAGAGATACTAACCAAGCTTTTGTGGAGTGGTGTCAGAGGAAGTGAAAAAATCCACCAGTAGTGGTGAACATTCAGGGAAATGACATTGAGATAGTCGACACCTATAAGTACCTTGGTGTGATCCTCAATAATAAGCTTGACTGGGCCCATCACTTGGATGCAGTGTACAGGAAGGGCCACAGTAGGCTTTATCTGCTCAGGAGGCTGAGAGCCTTCGGAGTTAGGGGGGCACTCCTTGCATCCTTCTTCAACTCTGTTGTGGCATCAGTCATCTTCTTTGGTGTGGCGTGCTGGGATAGTGGCATATCAACCAGGGACAGGAATAGGCTGGACAAACTGATTAGAAGGGCCAGCTCTGTCCTGGGATACCCCCTTGATCCAGATCAGGAAGTAGGCGACAGGAGGATACTGGCCAAGGTGAGCTACATGGTGCAGAATGATTCCCATCCCATGCATGAGACCGTGACAAAGATGCGCAGTACTGTCAGTGACTGGCTACTTCATCCTAAATGTGAGAGGGAGCGCTATCGAAAGTCCTTCCTTCCTGCTGCAGTTAGGCTGTATAACAAGCACTGTCCAAAACTTGAGAACGACCCAAACAGTGAACTGATAGATCCAAAGTTGTGATAGTCCGGTTATATCTTTTTTTTTTTTTGTATATGTACCTACCTACTGTCAATGTAATGCCTTTATGCATCTGTATCTGTACTTATTCCTGCCTTGCTGCTGTAATGCTCTGAATTTCCCCATGGTGGGATGATTAAAGGATTATCTTATCTTAAATACCCTGTAGTAAGCATATAAGTATTAGTACATGCAAATAACATAGGGGACTTAATTAACATTGTTTTGATTAAAAAGCATAAATGCCATCCCACCATGACAAGGTGTACACAATCGGGATGGTACCTGGCTATTGTAATTCACCTCACTATGTGTCAGCAGACTTAAAAATTAGGTAAGGGCAGAGTAGGACCTGGGTCCAGATTGTTCAGACACCTGCCTATGGAAATCTATTTAAACAAATTGAACAGCCCTAAAAAGGGGATCCACGCCTCTTGTTTGTACAAAGTACAAAAAAAACAACTTATACCAATATATCCTCTGGCTCAATTTTGTTGATTTAATTTTTTTAATTTTTAATTTTTTGTAAAAACAAGAGGCATGGCTCCCCCTTTTTTGGGTGGGGCTGTTCATTTTGTTTATATAGATTTCCACAGACAGGTGTCTGAACAGCCTTGTATCCAGCTCCTACTCTTCCCTCAACTTTTTTTGCGTCTTCGGACACAATGAGTTGAACTATTAGGTACCGTCCTCCTTGAGGCACAACCTGTCGTGAAGGGATGGCTTTTACTTTTTTTTGTTGACTAAGTACCCTATATTATTTATATGTACTTTTTTTTTTACCTACTACAGGGTATTTGCTCATTTTGTTTTTATCTTGGGTTTCTGTTTGTTAAATTACCACAGTGTGAATGCGCACTTATGCATTGCACTTGCACCAACATATGCTCTGGCTCAATTTTTTTGGCTTTGATAAAGATCTAATCTGTTTACCACCTATTATAGTTGACTTACTTTATGCCAGAAATCTGCACCACAATTCTGGAACATTGTGTTGCATGTTAAGCCATCCACCTTTTTTTAGTACAAATTATCTTGATAAATCTTCCTCAAATGGATTATTGGGCCATTGAGCTCATTGTACAGCGCTGGTGTGATTCATTGAGATGAGGTTAAAGGTCCTCTGCTATAGTACATTCATCATTACTATAAGGCCAGGTTCACACTGCGTTTAACCAGCCCGTTCAACGCATAGTGTTGATGGGCTAGTTAAACGGTTTAGCATAATGCGATCACATTATGCTATACCTGCTAGCGCAGATGTGTCATCTGCACTAGCGGTGACGGAGCCTCAGATGCTGCAGCCCGCATCCGAGGCTCCATCACTGAATCAGGGCACATCGCGAACGCGTGCCACTTTACGGCATGGGTCGTGATGCGCCCGACAGTGGAGGGCAATGGCAGCGTTAACGGACTGCGTTACACCGCATTATGCCGCGGTGTATTGCAGTCCGTCTAACGGACTGTCTAAACGTAATGAGAGCCCAGCCTAAGACCGGAGTCACACTACCGTTTAATACGAAGGGGCGGTATGCGAGAAAACATTGCATAGCACTCGGACCAGTGTTAATCTATGGCGCTGCTCACATCAACGTATTTTTTCTCGGGCGTATTCTGCGGGCATGTAAAATCACAGTATGCTGTAATTTTATGCGTATGTCGGTCGAGTCTCGCCAATGCAAGCCTATGGATGCGAGAAAAAATTGGACACCACACAGACCATGCGAGTGCTGTACGATGTTTACACACCGGTGTCCTTTGAAAAGCTGGCAATTCATCTGCGGTGTACAGAAAAATCACAGACCGGTTAGAATAGAATAGATATATGCATATAGAATACATAGATGTCAGTGACACACACAAATATATATATATATGTATTTATATTGCATAGATACAAGAAAAGCCGGCAAATAATCTGTTGCGTACAGTATAACATATAGCATATAGAATACATAGATATATAGATGTCAGTGACACACACAAATATATATATGTATTTATATTGCATAGATACAAGAAAAGCCGGCAAATCATCTGTTGTGTACATTATAATAACAGTGTGACAAATTAGAATAGATATATACACATAGAATAGATGTATACATAATATGTGTATTTATATTGCATAGAGAGATAGAAGAAAAGTCCATAATTCATCTGCTGTGTTCTGTAAAATCACTGCAGGAGCCGACAGGATAGATGAAATGGATTACATACAGTAAATACAAATGTCAGTGAAAAATACAATTAGTACAGTGTGTGTGCAAATTACTGTATGTGTTTATTTAATAAGATTATTTTTTGGAAAAAAATGGCGTGAGCTCCCTCGCAATTTTCATAACCAACAGACGGAAAGCTGACGACTGGGGGCAGATGTTTATAGCCTGGGAAGGGGGTAATACCCATGGAGCTTCCCAGGCTATTAATATCAGTTCACAACTGTATACTTAGCCTTTAATGGCTATTAAAATGGGGGACCCCCCAAGAAAATGACGTGGGGTCCCCCTATAATAACCAGCAAAGGCTATGCAGAAAGCTGCAGGCTGATATTAATAGCCTAGGAAGGGACCATGGATACTGGCCCCCTGGTTAAAAACATCAGCTCTCAGCCACCCCAGAAATGCTTCATTCATCATGCATCCGGCATCTCTGATATCGCTATTGTGTATTGGTATTTTACCATTTTGTTCATTGGGTAGGTGATTTTTAATATTGGATTATTAAAGTCTAATTTTAAGGGAATATAAGTTCACTTCTTGAGCTAATATTAATAGCCTGGGAAGCTCCATGGGTATTGCCCCCTTCCCAGGCTATAAACATCTGGCCCCAGTCGTCGGCTTTCCCTCTGCTGGTTACGAAAATTGCACGGGAGCCCACACCATGTTTTTCTGAAAAATAATTTTTTACTAAATACATGTACAGTAATTTGCACTGTACTAATTGTATTTGTCACTGACATCCAACAAATTTTACCACTATCATGATGTACAATATGTCATGAAAAAAGTCTTAGTGGGATCCGTTGAAGCGTTCCAGAGTTATTACCACATAAAGTGACATTGCTCAGAATTGTAATATTTTTTCCTGACCAGAAAGGTGGAAACGGTTTTGGGGGTTTGAAGGGGTTAAAGGAATTATGCCACAAATCAATCAGTAGTGTAGCCAGAATATTGCATTTCTGCCATAAAAGAATTATAAAGGGATGAAATTCAGCCCAGGAAGTGTTTTTTTTTTTATTTTTTATTTCCAACTTGGCCAGAGCAAAACTGCTAAAAAATGAAATGAAAAGCAAAAGAATGTGAGATGCAATGAATTTTATGTAGGCTAGCGCTGGATGAACTGCCCTTGATATTAACACTAGCCTGATTAATGGGAATGAAGCCTGATAAATGTTTTTGAATCAGTTAAGATAAAGAACTTGAACTAAGATTTTAGCTAGAAGCTTTAAATCTATATTAAGGAAGAAAATTGGACTGTAGTTGTTATTCCTAAACCCAACAAGAAACCTCTTCATGTCCATAACTATGTAGCTAATAGAGATGATGTAAGGCTTTGGGAGCCTGATCTTGTAACTTTATACAAGTTGGCGATGTGAGAAGGCAAAATATCAGATTTTTTTTGAATAGCATATGCAAAAGCCTTTCAGTTGTGGGGTTGTTGACATTTTGCGAGACATAATAGCCCAGGCAACTTCCATTAGAAGCATGTCTTCTTCTGCAAGGGTCCCGTTTCACATAGCAACGCACCAGCGATCCCGACAACGATACGACCTGGTAAGGATCGCTGGTGCGTCGCTACATGCTCGCTACATGGCCGTCAAACAGGCAGACTTACCCAATGACGCAGCAACAATCCAGCGATCCTTATAATGACCTGAGCGGTCGTTGGGACCTTGTTACACAGCAGCGATTAAGACGACTCCCGCCTGCGTCCATGATTTCTGAGTCACTAACGAGGTTGCTCGTCGGTGTCAAACACAGCGGTGCATGCTGGCCAGCGGGACATCAGCGATCAAAAAATGGCCCAGGACTTTCGAGCACGATCAGCGACATCGCAGCTGGGGCCTGGTCACTGCTACGTGTCACACGTAGCGAGATCGCTGGCGAGTTCGCTGTTGCGTCAAAAAATCAGTGACGCTTCAGCAATCTCGCTATGTGAGACGGGGCCTTTAAGACTTATGTTTGATTGTCGTCTTTGGGAGGGAGAGACTATCTGCGAGAGAGTTGGCGTGATTAGGAGAAAAGCTATTAGACTTGGCGTAAAGTGACACTAGTTAAGACAGAAAGAAGTGCTCTATATTTTTAGGCTTAAGCCCCCCGTCACACTAAGTGAGATCGCTAGCGAGATCGCTGCTGAGTCACAAGTTTTGTGAGGCAACAGCGACCTCAGCAGCGATCTCGCTACGTTTGACAGGTAGCAGCAACCAGGCCCCTGCTGTGAGATCGCTGGTCGAGTTGGAATCAGCTGGACATTTTTTTGATCATTGAGGTCCCGCTGGGTAGCATGCATCGGTATGTTTGACACCTTACCAACGACCTCGTTAGCGACTCAGAAGCGAGACACATAGGCGTGGATTTGCGTTGATTCGAGGTCTGAATCGTCAGAGTAGCTGCTATGTGACAGGGTCCCAACGACCGACGACATCGTTCGAAAGGTCGCTACGGGTCGCCGTTTCGTTGCTGCGTCGTTGGGAAGATCTGACTGTTTGGCATCTCACCAGCGACCACATAGCGAGTTTATGGGCTAAGAGTGAACCAGATTTTTTTTATCCCAAGCATAGAATTTTCTTTTACATCAACAAGTCAGTTTTATCCATTTGGTCTGTTAACTATAATTATTTAAGTCCGCTCTTTCATAACTTAGTGCTGTGTGTTGGTTATTGTTGCTGTGAGACAGTCTCTGGGGGGTGGTGTGGACCATAGGTTTGTGGGCTTTGCCCAGCAGCGGTGGGGCTGTGGGTTACTTTAGTCGATCTCCATGCTGGTGCAGTATCATGGCATGAATGGTTGCTGCCTCTACACGTCACCTAATGGGTTAAATATCCTCAAAGAGGTTCACGATGACATAGCAGTGGGCTTGTACATTTTGATCAAAACTATACCTAAGAACCTTGAATGAAGTTTGGAAAATGTACTTGTTTACAGTAGATTAATGTATAATATTTGGATGGGTAGACTGTCTTTTTCAATATAACTTCAGCATAATTTGAGATTCATTTACAATAGCGGGGTCTATTTTCCAAGTCTCCTCTAAAGGTACTGTCACACTTAGCGATGTACCAGCGATCCCGACAAGCGATATGACGCGGTCAGGATCGCTGGTACATCGCTAAGTGGTCGCTAGTTAGCTGCCACACAGGCAGATCTCACCAGCGACATAGCAGGGGTCGGGGGTCGCTACTTACCTGTCAGATGCGGCGATCCTGCGTCCTCCCGCCCGGCTCCACGCGTCGCTCGTCGTCACAGCAGGAAGCGCCGCAGGAAGCTGACGACGAGAAACAGTCCTGGACGTTCTCGCGCGATCAGCGATAACCAGCGGGGGAGCCGGTCGTAGGTAAGTATCAGACACAGCGATATCGCTAGCAATATCGCTATAACGTCACAAGTTATAGCGATATTGCTAGCGATATCTCTTAGTGTGACAGGCCCTTTAGGCACCTAAATTTGCAGTTAGGTTTGAAAAAATTTAAAAGTCACTGTGGACATCCCAGAGGGTAACCTGAGTAGTGGAGAGACAGAGGAAAATTTTAAATCAAGATAATATTGTAATGCAGCCTGAATTTGTGTGAAAGTGTCTGAAGAAGTGAAAAAAGAATCATTCAAGCAGCAATTCTTTTGTGTTTTGCTTGGGATTAGTGAATGGCAGATAAGAATGACTATGATAAGACCAAGAGCAACAACCAATATTTAGAGAGGTTTTCAATGGGAGATAAGATTTAGAGGTAAATGTATGATTGATCCTGCAGAATGAATCATTTAGGGACACCTCGGGCATATGTTCGAACCACTCACCCCTCAAAACTGGATTTGGATGTATGTGCCAACGAGGCCACAGACTGTAATGGTGCAGGCAGAGAAAACTTGCATTCTAGCATGCATCATTTTCTGGCATGTACGCTGGAGGCGGACACCCAGATGCAGTCTACTAGGCATGAGTGTTCGCCTCCAGTAGGTGTACACTCACGCAAATGGTCCATGTCAGAGCGCACATTCGCTCTGCCAGCTCATACGTCCAAATCCCAATTTGCGGGGGGGTTAGGACCTATGCACCGATGGGACCACAGAGCGTGTCCCTAAGCGCCATAAAAAAGCACCCTAAAAGAAGTCTTGTACCTTCCAGGTATCCACCAGGTCAAAGACCTGCAAGAAAGATCTGAAATTCACTTAAATGGAAACTGTCACCCCCCCCCCAGGCATTTTTAAGTAAGAGCCACCTTGTGCAGCACTAATGCTGCATTCTGTCAAGGTGGCTAATTTACTTAGCGTCCCTTCCACCGCAGAAATAATAGTTTTTAAAATTGTTCAAAAATACCTGAATTTTCACAGGGGGCAGGTCTTTCCCCCTCTGACAGACTGGGAATCTTGGGCATGAGAGCTGCAGAGAACTACTGCGCATGCCCAAGATTCCCAGCCCTGCAGTGTGACTAAATCATAAGCGACTGCGGGGCGGGATCTATGGCCGTGCGATATGAAGGCCAGGATGTGATCTGAGAGCACGGGCACGTCGGGCAGCGCTAACTGCGCATGCCCACGAAACTATAGTACAGCGCAGGCGCCAGCATTTCAAAAGAACACTGAGGAGGCGGCGCCAAATGCAAAATGACTGATGGATGCGAGATGTCTGTCAGAGGGGGAAAGACCTGCCCCCCTGTCAAAAATCAGGTATTTTTGAACAATTTTAAAAACGATTATTTCTGCGGTGGAAGGGACGCTAAGTAAAAGAGCCACCTCGACAGAATGCAGCATTAGTGCTGCACAAGGTGACTCTTACTTAAAAACTTCTGGGGGGGTGACTGATTTCCTTTAAATACACGAGAATTTAGCCCACAAAATAAAAAAGCCACACAAACATTGTAGCGATACCTGCGTGCCAGCTCATATCTGTGTGCTCAAACTCTTGCCAGTTTACGGCTGTTTTATTTTTAGGGGCTGGCTGTCACTTTGCTTTAAATACACGAGAATTTAGCCCAGAAAATAAAAAAGGCCACACATTCATTGTGTTTGATTTTTCGCCTGCCTGTCACTGTTGTTATATCCAGCAGTCTTTTGTATCCAAAAAAAAGATGAATAAGGAATACAGTCTGTTATCTCAGGCAGAGGCCTGGTGTTTCTGTGGTGGAAAAATCTTAACTTTCCAGGCCTACAGTACTTACCACATCCAATTGTTCTCTAAAGACATCCATTTGTAGGCAGCTTTTTACCTCTTTCATTACTCAATTTAAAATGGGCAAGGCAAGGAACGGGGAAGAGGACATGATGCTAATGGTGCATGCAGAGGACGAGGCCGTGGCAAAGCTTACAGTGGGCCAAAGCAAAGACCCACATCTTCGCGATCGAAATTCCTGTCTCAGTTTCTAGGGGACCGCACCACAACACTATTGAAGCCAGAGCAGTGTGAAACGGTTGTTGGTTGGATAGCGGATAATGCTTCAAGTCACTTAGCCACCAACACCACCATGTCTTCCACACGGTCAAGTCTGAGTAGCCATGAGTGTGGACTGGATATTACTCACCCTGCTCCTCCTTCCTCCCACCATGCCGAGTGCCCTGAGACAACTGATGCCACACTCGGACACTCAGAAGAGCTGTTCAGTCATCCATTTGTAGATTCGTGCCTCTCGCCCGCTCCACTTGAAGCGGGGCAAGATGATATTCCATGTAGCAATTCACAAATCTTTGAGCAGCCACGGTCACCTGAGGTGGATGATGATGAGACACAATTGCCAGAAACTCAGGAGGAGGAGCAGGGTGCGGATGTGGAAGACGAGGTGGTGGATGACATAGTGACTGACCCAACCTGGCAGGAGGACATGCAGAGAGAGCAAGGCAGCACACATGGGGAAGGAGGCATATCACCCCAACAGGCAGGAAGATGCAGTGTGGTGGCCGCAGACAGAAGGCGTGCATCCGTTCCCCGTCACACCAACAGGCCGGAAGTTGCCATTCAAAGTGTTAGATCTTCCAGAATCCGGTTATTTTTTAAGGGCTCTGCCGATAACCCCAAACAGGCCATTTGCAGCAATTGCCATGCCCGCATCAGCAGGGGTAGTAAAACTACTAGCCTGACCACTACTAGCATGATTAAGCACATGGTAGTAAAGCACCCGACTTTGTGGGCAGAACCACAGTCTCCAGGAACACTGTCTGCAGGTGACAACACTTCTTCTTTCACTGTTTTGCGTACATGCCAATCCCCAGTTCCACTTGCCTGTGAAGATGCCTCGAGCCCTGCACCTGTTCTTGCCCACAGTCAAGCAGCACCGTCATCAAGCCTGTCCATGTCCTTGTCCCAGCCCAGCCTTCAGTTGTCTATAACCCAGTCATTGAACGCAAGCGGAAATACCCAGCCAATGCACCACAGGCCACAGTACTTAATTCGCACATATCTCGTCTGCTTGTGCTCAAAATGTTGCCTTTTAGATAGAAGCTTTCCGCAACTTAATGGCGGCGGCTGTCCCAAGGTACTCGGTCCTCAGTCGCCACTATTTCTCCCGTTGTGCCATACCGGCCTTACACCAGCATGTGTCCCACAACATTACCCATGCCCTCCACAATGCTGTTACTGGTAAAGTCCACCTAACCACGGACACGTGGACAAGTGCCAGTGGGCAGGGACGGTACATCTCACTGACGGCACACTGGGCTAATATAGTAGAAGCCGGCACCCTGTCGGACCTTGGGATGGAACACCTCCTTCCCACGCCGAGGATTGCTGGCCCTACGTCAGTCAGGGTTGCTCCCACAGTCTCTTGCTCCTGCACCTCCTCCTCCTTCTGCTCTTCAGCCTCCATCTCTGAAATGAACACATCAGTCAGAAGCTGGAAGCACTGCAGCACTGCCTCAGCCAAGCGGCAACAGGCTGTGCGGAAGATAATTTGCAGTGTATATTCTAATCTCCGCAAATTTGGGATTCAGTATCATTATAACTGGGAACATGTGGGTGAGGGAATATATTTCAAAACAGAAATGGAGGTCACAGTTGAATTCTTGCTAGCCATGCGGTTGGAAGGTGCGCCAGGCATAGTCACCCAGCATTAGTTGTTATTTCCCGAATGCCCAGTTCGCACCATAGAACATTTCATAGCAATAGGTGCATTAGAGTTGTCCACTCTCCCTCCCTATGTTGTTATTAATCTATATTCTGGATATAAGGTATTGCATTAAAAAATAGTGGTAATAATGAAGAGATTTAGTGCAATATGTTGTTATTTGTTTTGTATGATCATGTTATTCATTCGTTTGCGTTGTATATTTTGGTAGTGTTGTCAAAAATCATGGCTGACGATATGTGAGCAATGTTTTCTTTGTAAAGTGGCAAATCTATCCACAGTTTAGAGGGGGATGATGGTGCCAGTCTAACGGTCTAGTTAGGACGACTATGTGAGGGTATAATGCCATAGACAAAAGACTCACAGTAAACGATCCCTGAGTATCGCGCACATCCATAGCCTTATTTCTGTCCGGGCACATCCATAGCCTTATTACTGCCCCTTGACACATAATGACTCTCTATGGAGAGTCGTTGAAAAAAAAATTGAGAAAAAATGGACTGAAAACATTTTAATTGATCAATGTCATCAAGCATAAATATAAAACTATTAGGTATTTTATATAATAATAATAATAATAATAACATCATAATGTAACTATTGCATGGTATTTCACAATTCAGAGGCTACAGGTATAATGTCAGACATCACAAAGTAACCCATAGTTCAATTCCTACAAGAGGAGGTGATGACTCTGCTCAAACATTTACAACCCATAAGTAAAATGTTGGACACAAAAGGTAATAAGTGTTTTTAGTATAAGGTGCGGCCACCTTTACAATAAATAAGGATATACATATAAGGCTGCATGAACCGGCCACCGGCCTGTATCTGTGTGTACTGAATTTTATCAGATAACAAAATACATAGCTAAGTTTGATAAATGTGAAAAAAAATTTCAATAAACCAAAGTTTTTTTTTTTTTTTGATTTTAGTTAATAATGAGTGACTGCGCACCCTTCGGTAGTGCGCTGGGATTACGAACCATGCAATGGGGTGTAACCACGCATCAGACTGACCTCGCAATGGGGTGTAACCAAGCACCAGACTGGCGTAAGTGCAGACTAACAGCAAAAATAACTACCTGGTGTACCTCTCCTTGTGTATGAAAAAGCTGTGTCGTTAATAATGTTCAGGTAGAGCTATTCGATAGCGCTATCCATGAAGAAAGTGCACGGGTAGAGCTATCCCATAGCTCTGTTCCTAAAGGAAATGAACGGGTAGAGCTATCCGATAGCGCTAGCCCTCAATGTTCCCGAGTGTAAGCTATTTCACATGGTTGATCGCACTTGGGATCTGCCCCCAAGGCCCTGCCCATGCCCAATGTTTGGTCCGTAGACCGCGGCTAGGAGTTAGTCCCACTTCTAAACAGGTAGAGCAAGGATGGTCCAGCAGTGATGGTGGATCTGCTGGACTTCAGGGCGCTGGATGCTTAGGTCTTTCAGATGGTTCTAGGGCAGCAGTACCAACAAGCAAATACTTGCGATGCCCTGGATAATCCGCGCCGGAAAGATGATGAGATCCGGCGGAAGATGGAACCTATGAGAAGAGAAGTACATATAATGTGAGTGATTGGGGCTCCATATGACATTATATCACTGTGCGGTCACTGTGGCCGGACGGCAGAGGGAATACTATCACACAGAGGGCAGGATCATTGTCAGCCATCATATATGTGATAATCCCATCACTGACAGATGACATCTGCTCCCCACGAATGATTCTTACTGACATCACACAACATGGAGCTGATTCTCACACTTAAGGGGGTTTTACACATAGCGATATCGCTAGCAATATCGCTAAAACGTCACTGGTTTTGTGACGTTATAGCGATATTGCTAGCGATATCGCTATGTGTGATACTTACCAGCGACCGGCTCCCCCGCTGTCCATCGCTGATCGCGCGAGAATGTCCGGCTCCATTTCTCGTCGGGCGCTTCCTGCTGAGACTTCCTGCTGTGACGTCCAGCGACGCGTGGAGGCGGGCGGGAGGACGTCAGGATCGCTGTGTGTGAAAGGTGAGTATCGTGCGCTGCGTCGCTGCTGAATCGCTGTGAGGTCTTTCTGTATGAAAGCTCACTAGCGATCATTTAGCGATGCACCAGCGATCCTGACCGGGTGGGATCGCTGGTCGGATCGCTGGTGCATCGCTAAATGTAAAAGGGCCTTTACCTAGTCTCTTTTTCCCCTTTTCTCTAGTTTCTTATTTTTCTTCTTCTTTAATCAAATTTATTGCAGATATTCTTTCCATCTGAGCTGGAAATTCTGATTAGAAAGTAAAAAAAAAAAAAAAACCCTCAGTAATGACATATCCTAATGGGATCTGCTTTGTCTCCTGTATATAGTAGGATTGTTCTAGTCCTGTCTCCTATAGTCCTGATAATCTGGTATTATATCATAATAGGACAGAATAAGTCCTATATAATATACATAATCCCATCTGAGGGGCATTAGATGTGTCACTGATATAGAGCAGTAAGCGCCCTGTGTGCCACCATGTGGTGCATCACTGATGAGCAATATTCTATTATAGGAGATGTCTTCTTACGATGATGTAGGTCATTGGACGCTGCAACGTATCTCACAGAATCCATGAAAACAATTGTACAAAATTAGTGAAATAGGGATTCAGTATGGGCCTATGGGCAACATAATTGTGATCCATGAATCATGAATAACATAGGAGACCTATTACAGAAAAACCATGTGGAAATATTTGAGCCTTGAAGTCAACATTCCCATTGTTGGTGCTGCAGACATGAACATACCTGATGATAGTGAGGATGAGGATGGTAGGATGCTAATAGCGTCGTCTCTATCAGGTACGGGGACAGATTCTTTCTGCCTGTTTGGAAGAAGAAAAACACATAAATCACAAGGCATCAGTATAAAAGGGGTTATCAAACTATAAGAACACTAATTATGCTATAAGGCCTAATATGACATATGACTTCCATAGTGGAGAAGGTTTAATGCGCAAAACTAACTTTTATAGAGCAGAGAGCAACTACCAATTATGTCTGGTATGTAATACTACAACTCTCCTACAGTGTGGGGGCAGCACTATAGATGCATGACTGGCCTCGATCATGGGCTGCTATCACTAGCACTTTCTAAGGACAAAAGCACAATGACCGCTAACCATGGGGCGGTGGATGTTGCATTTGATATTATGGTATTCCTGTCCTTTATTTGGTGTTGTGCACATATATCAGCCTGGAGCTCCCGGTAATGACCCCATAATCTACTCACATTTCTGAGATATTTGTGCTGGATTTTGGTGCACACTCTGGAGATGACTTGCGATCCTCCTTATCCTCTGAGACCAGATGTGTGTCTATATCAGAGTGATCTACAAGACATAGGTAGTGAAGTGTTATTACAGGTTGTCAATATAACAGTCAACATTTATACATGAAACATGGAAAACATAAAAACCACGTGGATATATTTGAGCCTTGAAGTCAACATTTCCATTGTTGGTGCTGCAGACAAGGACATACCTGACATTTGGGACAAGGATGGCAAGATAATAGCGTTGTCTCTAGCATTGTCTCTATCAGATACGGGGACAGATTCTATCTGCCTGTTTGGAAGAAGAAAAACACGTAAATCACAAGGAAACACAGTATAAAAGGGGTTGTCTCACTATACGAATACGACTATAAGGTCTAATAGGACATATGACTGCCATAGTGGGGAAGGTCTAATGCTCAAAACTAACTTTTAAGGGCCTGTCACACTAAGCGATATTGCTAGCAATATCGCTATAACGTCACTGATTTTGTGACGTTATAGCGATATTGCTAGCGATATCGCTATGTCTGATACTTACCTCCGACCGGCTCCCCCGCTGATAATCGCTGATCGCGCGAGAACATCCTGGGCCGTTTCTCATCGTCAGCTTCCTGTGGTGCCGACGAGCAACACGTGGACGCGGGCGGGAGGACGTCAGGATCGCCTCGTCTGACAGGTAAGTAGTGACCCCAGACCCCTGCTATGTCGCTGGTGAGATCTGCCTGTGTGGCAGCTCACTAGCGACCACTTAGCGATGCACCAGCGATCATGACCGCGTCATATCGCTGGTGCATTGCTAAGTGTGACAGTGCCTTTATAGAGCAGAGTGGAAAACAACTACCAAGAATTTCTGGCATGTAATACTACATCTTTCCTACAGTGTGGACATTACTAAAAATGCATGACTGGCCACAATCATGGGCTGTTATCACCAGCGGTTTCTGAAGCCAAAATGACATTCAAATAAGATGACGGTCATCCTGGTCAGTGGAGAGTCGTTTTCGCCCTCTGGCGGTCTGTAGCATTGTTGTCCCCAATGTCTGCTGCTTGGCCTTGCTGTAATGGACTGCCATCTTAGAAATTTTAAGGATGGAGGCAATATGACGCTTACTGTATCCCTCTGCTCGTAAAGCCAGAATTGAGCCCTTCTTTTTCTCACTCAAGACTTTTCTTTTCAACTTCTTTGGCATGTTTAAAAGTTATTTTTTCATTCCTATTACTTTTTGGATATTACTAGCAATTGTTTTGCCATCCAGCTTGTCCTATTGCAAGAGGATTGTGAACACCACAGCAGGGTTTTTTATACTTTCCTTGGTTAAATAAGATTTGGTTCAGGTGATCACCTAATCAGAAGCACATTAAGTAGAATGAGGTATACTCTGGTTGGAATTCAACTGACACTGGAATGGAATGGCTGTCAGACATGTAGAGAAGCTGATTTTTATAAAACTGTGCAGTGGTCTTTTTTTGCCAGAGCTGTATAATTTTATTAGCTTATTATTTGCAGCTGGCGATACTACAGCATAAGCTTCTAAAGCGTCATTCCACTGTTCTTCAGTTACTGAAGGAATCAATTGATGCCATTTGTCCTCAAAAGAGATGACTGAATATTTCAAAGTTCGGTTCGGATTATGATCGCCAAATTTGCAATATTCGCCGATTTATTCATCGAATATTCATCAAACGCCATTCAAGTCAATGGGAGGCAAAAAGAAACACATACACAACACCTTCAAACGGGCCCAAAAGCTGCCAAAACACATCAAAATAGGGGCAGACACCAGGAAATTGGCCTCAATTCAACCACAGTACAAATTTTATAATAGCACAGCAGCAAGCAGCCATGCATGAGGTATCAGGGTCTGGGCCAGCATTTTACAGCTTAAAATTGAATTTCAAATTAAGTACAAAAAAATACTGGCAGACACCAGAAAAGTGGCATTAATTGCACCACAGTAGAAATAGTATAACAGGGACCGACACCCCTTACACTACAGCCAACCCGACAGATGGACACCAAACCAGGAGTGTTCACATTTCCAAATATTAATGGCAGACACCACCAAAGTGGCTTGAATTTCACAAGAGTAGAAATAGTATAATAGAGACAGACACATCTTCCACTACAGCCAACAAGCAGATGTACACCCAACCAGGAGTTCACACATTTCCAAATATTAGTGGCAGACATTGATAAAGTGGCATCAATTTTACCACAGTAGAAATAGTATAACAGGGACCGACACATCTTCCACTACAGCCAACCCAGCAGATGGACACTCATCCAGGAGTGTATACATTTCCAAAAATTAATGGCAGACGCCACCAAAGTGGCATCAATTGCACCACAGTAGAATTAGTATAATAAGGAGCGACATCTCTTACACTACAGCCAATGCAGCAGATGGACACCCAACCAGGAGAGTTCATATTTCCAAATATTAGTGGCAGACACCACCAAAGTGGCATGAATTTCACGAGAGTAGAAATAGTGTAATAGGGACCGACACATCTTCCACTACACCCAACCCAGCAGATGAATACCCAATCACTAGTATTCAAATTTCAAAAAATGATTAAAGTTAAATTTGCACCCTGGAGTAGGCTCCCATTATCTGTGGCTGGACGCATTAACCTGATTATAATAATACTACTCCCTAAATTTAGCTACTCCCTTCAGCACAGTGCGGTACCGGTGCCCAGGTCCTTTTTTGTAAGTCTCAATTCCCTGGTCACGTCTTTTATATGGGGGAAAACTAGGCCCAAACTTAAATTGTCCACTTTACAAAGACCAAAGAAGGGAGGTGGGGCGACGGTGCCAGATTTTTTCCTATACTACTTAACTGGGCAGGCTAAAGCTTTAAGTAAATGGATGCCGGGTAATTTCCTCCCCAATTCTGAAAGTCACTTGCTTCACGCTGCACAAGCGGATTGCCCGTTAGTGTTCCTTGATTTGGAGAAAACTAATGTCCCACGTCTGCTACCCATGCTCCGGCTGGCACGATTAATATGGAGACAAATCAAGAACGTAATTGGGTTTAAAGATTTTATAGCTGCAATGCCCCTGTGGAATAATAACTATTTTCCGGGGTTGTTGAATCGCCCATCCACCGTTTTTTGGATTCAGTGTGGCGTCTCTTCAATGGGAGACTTGTATGACCGAGGGATCTTAAAGTCTTTTGAACAATTACAGGTCACACATGATTTTCCGAGATCTCAGTTTTTTCGTTATTTGCAGCTGAGATCGGCTCTTCAATCACATATGAGGGGTAGGGATGTGGGCCGTACTATTTCATCTTTACCTCTGATAGGAATCCTCAATTCGCAGGGTCCCCAGGGTCTCATATCCTCTTTGTATACATACATGCTGTTAGTAGGGGCAGAATCGACCATAAGCTCCATTAAGAGGAGGTGGGAAAGACTCATCCCTAATGCGCAAAGAGAGGAGTGGGAGGAGATTCTGGAATCTCCGATTGGAGTATCACCATCTACTAACAATAGAATGATACAATTATATATAATTAATCAATCATATTTGACTCCGATGCAACTTTTTAGGATGGGTCGGCTTCAATCATCAGAATGTTTGCGATGTCACTTGCCAGGTGCGGATTTTATTCATATGGTGTGGCAATGTCCCACTATCCTACATTACTGGAAATAGGTGACTACACTACTGACATCCCTGGTACAAACCCCTGTCCCTCTAGAGCCATTGGTCTGCTTGTTTGGGGTATGGGAGGAGGAGATTTGGGATCGCTATACTGGGGTCTTCCTGCGAGAGATGCTGTTTATGGCACGGAAAGGTGCTGGCATTGCGGTGGATGGGGGGTTCATGTCCTTCCCTTAGATTTTGGATCGAGTTGGTAAATTCGATTATTCCATATGAGCGCACGTTATACCAAAATAGGGGATGCCCGGGCAAATTTGAAAAGATTTGGGAGAGGTGGCATTCCTCTCATCTTACTTTGCAAGGCTGAGACATCACATGCGACATAATTTGATATAGGAGACCAGGCTGCGGAAATAGGAGATACTAGTTGATGTAGTGGTAGTTTGTAGTTTAGGAATTTTCTGAATGATACGACAAGGCTTGTGGAATTGGATTGATACACATGCTGGAAAATGTATAGCCAATTATCCTTTAGGTATGTTTGGAAGGATATGTACATTTGGCCTTGTTTATCTATAAGAGTGTGCAATCTCTTTGCATTGTATTTTACATTGGACGGAAACATGTGTGCTATGTATAATGCTTGTTATCATAAGCTATTATGTATGTTGTACATTATTTGTGTCCTGAGGTTCAATAAACAAATTAAAAAAAAAAAAAAAAAAATTCAAAAAATGAGGGCCTGACACCACTGAAGTGGCATCAATTTCACGAGAGTAGAAATAGTATAATAGGGACCAACACAACTTCTACTACAGCCAACCCAGCAGATGGAGACCAACCATGACTGTTCATATTTCCACAAATTTGTGTTAACATCTGCAGCAGGCACAGAAGCCACACTAAAGACATCACAGAGGGCAATTACGCAAGATCAAAGCAGCACACTAAAAACTTCAACATAGCCTAGTCTGTACTGTCTGCCATTGGGATGCAAAGTCCTTGGATCTTGTTCATCTTGATGAAAGTTAGGCGGGCTACACTTTCAGGGGACAACCGGCTGTGCTTATCCGTCAGGACACCACCAGCAGTGCTGAAGACATGTTCTGAGAGAATGCTGGATGCCGGGCATGATAAAACCTCCAAGGTGTAAGGGGCGAGTTCAGACCACTCATCCATTTTGGAAGACCAAAATGTGAAAGGGTCCAAACCCTCCCTGATGCTATTGATATTCAGTTCTAGATACCCCTGCACCATCCTTTCCATTTGTTCACCACGAGTCAGATTTGGACTGGTGCACGAGCTGGTCCAACTGCGGTAACGTCGGCTGGCTGAGAGAGGGAGGTGTACGGTGAACTGGACAAACTGCTGGACCATGAGGGAAGTGCAGGAGGAGATGTGGATTGAAAAAGCTGTGAGAAAGCTGACAGGCTCTCACTCAGCCTGACTGGAGCAGGTAAAGAAGCCGAGGTTCTGCGGTCGGAGACCTGCATCACAATGCTTAGCACAGTAACAGAGGAGGAAGAAGCAGCAGATGCGATTGATGGGGTGGCTGTTGGTTTTTGAGGTCTGCTGGTCCGCATTTTAGAGCAGTGGGATTCCCAGAGTAAAGAATGTTGACTGTGAAGGTGCATACATGTAGCAGTCAAATAATTGCACTTTTTCCCTCTACTCAGTTTTTTCAAAGTTGGCAGATTACGTGAGATGGCTCATCCTTTGCGGTGTCAAAAAAGACCTTGCCACCCATGCGAGCTGCAGACCCATAAACTCTGCTGGCCAAGTTGTGGCTGTGGAAATTGCTTGTCATGGCTACATCACTATGTGCGCCGTACTGCGCAACGTAAACGCCTCGTCTTCATCCTCCTCCACCTTCTCAGATGACCTACTCAGCTGTGTGCCTTTGTGTTTACGTCAACTGGGATTTATCCCCTATTCCACGTCCTTAGTTACCGTCCTCCACTTCCTGCCCTGACAGCACAGTACAGTCTAAGTGAGCCTAGATATCTGAGTCTCATCAGGATCACCCCTTCCCCCTGGGGGTTAACGTCTGGTAACGAGGTTCAGGGTGCTGCTCGGACCCTACTTCATCCTCCCCCCAGATCCAAGGTAAAAAATTTTGGACATTTTCAATTGGAATGTGTAAATAATCCACAAACAATGAATGATTCTGCATATAACTTTGAAATTGTGCTCCCTGGTAAGCCTCACCCATAATACACGATCGTTTTTTTACTTTTGCTAGTATTTTTTTTTTTTAAAAAAAGTAATAATCGTAGCAGAAGTGGTCATCAGAGGTTGTTACCTGACCAATCAGAGAGGGGAGGTGCTACGTTAGGGGTCCTGTTACCATAGTTTGCTGGGGGGCACCATTGGCTCTATCTGCCTAAGGCACCAAAATAACTTGTTCTGACCCTAATCATGATACCTATAAAAATACTGAAAAACATGTCTGTATATGAGAAGAATCTAACCAAAAGCAATATAGATGTTTTATCATTTTTTAATGCAATAAAGTTGTTAATAATTTGCAATAATGATAAAAGACAGTGTATAAGTACTGTCACTTTTTGTAGAAAGGAGCAGATGATGATGATTCTGCTCCTCGGGCCTTGGTTTGCACTTGTGCCGTTTTTGGACATCCATGTCTGGATCACACATGACAGAGAGGAGAAGAGCTGGAATGTGTGATGTGATCTGAGTAGTTGGAGTTTTCCTAGATTCCTGCAGCATCGCGATTAACCATATGGCCTTCTGTCTGACCATGGGCAGGAAGGTGAAGGAGCAGCCGCTTCCTTCCATCTGTCCATGGCCTTGTAGGTGAAGGAACAGCTGCTTCCTTCTGTACATGGCCAAGTAGGAGAAGGAGCAGCCGCTTCCTTCTGTCTGTACATGGCCAAGTAGGAGAAGGAGCATCCGCTTCCTTCTTTCCGTAAATATCTGGTAGGTGAAGGAGCAGCCGCTGCCTTCTGTCTGTCCATATCTGGTAGTCTTCTCCTTACCACCACATTGTAGATGAGTCATCCAGATGGTGACATAGCAAGTATAGCTGAAAGAAGGCCTTCAATTTCAGCCTTTAATTACTTGCTATGTTAATCCAGAGGAAGGCGAAAAATAACCCTGAGGACTTGTTGTTGGATTATCCTCATATCACGGGAAAAAAATTCCTTCCTGACCCCAAGTATGGCGATCGGAATAAATCCCTGGATGTTTGGTGCTCAAATCTACGTGGATGTTCTGTGGTGGAAGCTCGGTAGGTTTGTCACAGTCCGGTAAATTAGAAAGTCCAGTTTCGTTGTCTCATCTGATTAATTGTAAATCTTCATTCCTGGATGTTACTGGAATGGGGCTGATTGTTATCAGCCTAATAGTCCTGCTGTAAGAAGAGAAATATACACGTCTGAGAATCAGCTCCTCACATTCAGTATATACAGTGTACTGAGAGATATAACAATAAGGGATATAGTGGGTAAGTGCGTTTCTGGGTAGTGATAACATTATGGATGTCTGTATGTGTTATACTTACATAGCAATATGGGAATGGTGGGTCGGACCTGCCGCACTCCACATCGCTCCAGTCTATGGAGTGGAAGAACGGGTGGGACCTGATGGATGACTTTATGGCCAATCGGGCAGATGGAGTTTTGCAGAGAAGCTAAAAAACGAAAGAGACCATTAGTCATTAGATTATATATTATTACTGATAAGTTATTACACAATGTCTATGGATTGTCCACATCTTATCTTCTATCTATTCTTGTAATCCACTGCCATCTTTATCCATCTGATACTACTCACCTTTTTTATGATGTCAATGGTATTAGTGCACATCCCTGGTGGAAAATAAGGGATGTGCTCACGTAGAGACTGGTGGTATTCATCCGTTGAGCCTTTGCTGTAAAATGGCCAGTCCCCTACGCTCATCATATATAGGATGACTCCAAAGGAAAAGGAGTCTGCCAGATGGTTGTATCCTTCTTCATCCATTATCTGTGGGAACATGAGATTGGAGAGAAGCTGAATATACCGGGATGGGGAATTGCACACATACTATGAGGACCGGTCTGTGATTTGATGTGAGTAGGATGCATTGGGATCAGATTATCCCTCAATCCTACTATCGGGACCAGTCACATGTTCCTTACCTCAGGCGCCATGTAACCCTTAGTGCCAACAACGTACTCCACTATGTCACCCTCAGACACATTTGTGACTGATACGCCAAAGTCGCAGATTTTGATGTGTCCGGTGTCTTGGATGAGGATGTTATCTGGCTTCAGGTCACTGCAGGGAGAAGGAGCAGACAGTGATTGTGAGGATAATTCATGATAGAACTTTCTACAATAGATACAGTATGTAAGGAGAGAACAGAGAGTCACAGGTGACAGATTTATGGAAGTGAAATGATTACCTATGTATGACGCCGTGTTCATGCAGGAATTGGAGTCCGCACACCATCTCTGCCGCAAAGAGTCTGTGGAGTAGAAAGTAAAGGGTGGATCAGTGGTTACACACACAATCATACGGAGGACATGAGGAGATCACACACGTGTGTCCTTTTCACCTCATTATTTGCTCTTGTTGTCATTCTCCATTGCTCTAGGACTACAATGTGCGGGCAGCAGATTATCTAGATTCAGTATAAGACATTTTACCTTATTGTCTTTGTGTTAAACAGCATTGAATCTTTCATGTGGTGCAACAGGTCTCCTCCGGCCATATAGTCCATGGCTATTGCACACTCCGTAGGTGTCTCCATAAACGCCCTCATAGACATTAGGTAGGGGCACCCGGCAGCCATTCTCATGACTTCTACCTCTGTAGAGATTATGTATGTTATGTCCTCACAAGATCTCTTGTCCATGATCTTAATGGCCAGAAGTCCTTCATTGACTGGATCTGATGCCAAGCTGACCTGGAGAAAAATCACAACAGATCAGACCAAACTCCCATCTATTACTGGGTAATATGTCACTAGTTTATCCCAAGTATCATTACATATGAACATCCTGTAATGAATAAGTCCATCCCTCCTGTGTATCTGTGCAGGATACATTGAGGAACACGGACAAATATAAATTGACACTTACTTTTCCATAGTTTCCTTTTCCAAGATCTTTCAGGAGCTCAAGACTGAAAAGGTCCATAGGTTGGTCTGTGTGGACCAGTCCTCTTTGTGGAGAAATATGTACACTGGCATCTGCAAGGTCTTGTGCCGGCATGTCTATTGTGTCGTGGGACATCTTATCCATTCCATCTGCTGGGATGATACAAGATTTATTAACCCTTTAGCGAATTCATAATGGAAATGGTTGTCATGTTGTGCAGCAAATGTATGGAGCGGACTCAGGAACTGAGCATGCGTCATACCAATGCCTGCTGTATTACATAGCATCCACCTGCCTATAACTGCAGCCACCAGAGCGTTCTCCGATTACTGCTGTTTAACCATTTCAAAGCCGGCAGTGGTATTTAAATGAAGTCAGTGCTGATTTGTGTGCCACCAGCAGCCATTACCCCTCCCCCCAGGACACAGCTGCAGGGGGTCATTTGTTTGAAATGACTACATGGGCCTGCTGAAAGCCCCTGTCTTTCATATTCCACCTTCTGTTAAGACCAGCCTGGCTTAATTTTTATATGAGAACATTAATTTAGCTATATACAGTTCTATCACAGTATATAGTACAAGCGATCAAAAAATCACAGGTTCAAGTCCCCTAAGGAGACTAAAGAAAAGAATTTAAAAAAATATTAGCCGCCTCATTAATAACAATAATAAAAATAATATTAATAGGCATATCTAGTATCACCCCATCTGTATAAATCTGATGTACAAAAATATAACATTTATTAACGCAAACAGTAAACACTGATGTGAGAAAAAGAAAATTGAAACATCAGGATTGTGGGGTTTTTTAGGGCGCTGTGTTCACCTAAAAAAATGCAATTTAAAGATATCACAATGTCCGGTCTACCCAGGAAAGGTATCAATAATAGCTAGAACTCGACACGCAAAAATCAAGTCCTCGCACAGCACCATCGAGCTATCAAAAACATACAATGTCTCGCCATATGGGGACACTATACATTTTTGTTCTAAAATTCCTTTCACCACTTAATTAAAAAAAAAAAAAAACGATACATGTTCATTAGTGCCATAGTTGTAACTGACATCGAGAAACATTTTGGAAGGCCATTTTTACCACTCAATAAACCAAAAACAATGGCTGAATAACTTTTTCCACAATTTTACCACATTTTGAATCATTTTCCAGAACATTGAATAGTGTACAAAAATACAGCTCTGTCCACTAAAAAACACAAGTCCACATACAGCTAAATTGGCAGAATAGTTAAGCAATAAATAGTTATGGGTTTTCAAAGGAGGGAGGAAAAACAACCAAAGGTTACCCTGTCAAGAAGGGGTTATCAAATATAGCTCCAGAGCAAATATTTGAATTTTACACAGCTTTATGTAAATAAGCCGGAAATGTCTAATATTTGGGCTCTCATTTATCAAAACTGTCCAATAGCAAAAGCGTTCCTGTTGCCGATAGCAACAAATCACAGCACAGATTCCATTTCTTAACATTCTTATAGAACAATGAAGCCGCATTGTGATTGGTTGCTATGGACAAGAAGGACAGTTCTTCTGCAATTTTGATAAGTGAGGCCTGTACATAATATTAGGAGTATAATTCCCCTCCTCCCAGTCTTATTATACAGAGCAGTTTCCATCATACCTGGCTCTTCTTTATCCGGTGAGGTGTGTGGTGGAGAATCACTCAGCTGTTTGTTCTCTGGGATGGAGATGTTCTCAGATGATGTCCTGGACCTCCGTAATGCACCATTCCCATTTATAATGGGTTTGGCATAGATGAGACGTCTCCTACATTGGACAACCCAATCTCTGCTGTTCCTGATCCTCTTCTGGGCTGCCGCTCTTTGTAGGTTCCGTGCCTCCAGACTTTCAGATCTGGAGACTGTGACGTGTCTTGGTGGTTCTTGGAGAACCTCTTCCTGCTCTAACTCTGTGCTGATGTTTCTCCGCTTATTGAGGATGTCATCTTTGTTCCTCTTCCGTATTTCAGGGACCAGATCTCCGATTTTTTTCAGGGAGATAAGAAAGGCCCTCTGAAGCTCAGCAGAGGCTGCAGAGTGAGACTCCATGAGGGTCTCCATATTCCTTCTCTCTGTTAGGATCTCATGTATTTTGGTCTTTCTCATTGTCTCCAGATTTTGTCGTTTGGATGCCATTTCTGGGCTGTCAGTGTCCATGTCTGGTAGTATAGAGTCTTTTCGCCCTAAAGCGAACAATGGTACCTGCTCTTCTTTAATTCCTCTCTTCTCTCTCAGAACCTGATCTCTTTGGGCTCTTCTTCTGTCTTTATCCATTTTAGAATAAATTTGTGCTTCGTTTACCATGAAAAACATAAGGGGCTGCCTCACCCTTGGGAGTCTGTAAGGCAGTGATTTCCCTTTGGCCGCAACAATGGAATATAGAATGTGTAGAATGTGATGATGTCATCACATCACTTGTGACATCGGCTTTATTGTGATGTCACTGTGAGAGATGGTAGATAGATAAGTAGATAGATAGATAGAGACTTTAGATTGATAAGTAGATAGATAGATAATACTGTAGATAGGTGGATAGGTATGTAGATAGCAAATTTGAAGGATGGTGATCCAAACTTTTGCTGATGTTTATATATAATGTGCACAATTTGTATTTCTGATTATTTGTTTTATTTTTGAAAAATTACAGTGCTGTCAATCAACCCAAAAGGTTAATAAACCTCAGCCCTGACTATTTAGGAATATAAAAGTGAGGTTTTGTCTTTCTTAGGCCGGCGTCACACTTGCCGTATGAAAAATCGGTCCGATTTTCTTGGCCGAGAATCGCAGGAGTCTTCTCCGTCACCACGGATTAGCTGCAGTGCTGTCAATGTGATGGACGTGCTGCAGACAAAGAGAGACCTTTTGAGGTTAAAGGGGTATTCCCATCTCCAAAATCCTGTCCCAATATATAGTAGGGATAATAATAATATTAGCAAATATCTCCAATTAGGAATGTAGTGTAGTTCTTCTGATTCACTATGTCGCTTAGTGCATTGCAGTAGCTTAGGTTTCCATGGTTACAACCACTAGCAACAAACAATCTGTCACATCAACTCATATAGTAACTACTACATTTCTAATTGGAGGTATTTGCTATTATTATTATACATATTGGGGTAGGGTCTTAGTGATGGGGAATACCCTTTTAAGTTCCCACTATGAGGTTTTGATGCTGCAACTTACTTTTCCAGCAAAGTGGATGAAATAGAAATCTCATGCCCATTGTAGTTTTTTTTTTTTTTTAACGATCTGTAGCCTGATGTGCGGTGCGTGTTTCAAATCTGGAACATGTCATTTTCTCTTGCGACATGGAGTTTCAGGGCTCGCTCACACCGTTGTCGATTCTCTCATGCGAGCCATATGCATATGACACTTGGATCAAACTCTGATCCAAGTGTGATCTGATTGTCTCTTGTGAGAGAATCTTGTCACAAGTGTGGAGAAGATGAGAACGTAATTTCTCCTTCTCCTCCATTGCTGGCATCTGCGGTAATCAGACTGCACTCGGATGTCATCTGAGTGCAGTCTGATGTTTCTCACACACAGACTTGTGTGGGGGCGCATGGTCATCGGATGTACCTGAATTAGCATGAGTGTATATTCACAGACCTGCACTGCCCCATAGTATAACACTGGGCCGCGTGCTCTCCGCTAAAACATCACACAGCGCTCGGCCGTGTCATACAGAGGCCTGAGTAACACTTGTTCTGTATTGCTACAGTAGTCTATGATAGAAGGGTTTCTTAAAGAGGACAGTCCCTTTAAATGCATGATGAGTTTATTACCAGTTTGAAAAATAACACATTGTAGACATTTACCATCTGTTTACTGAACTTTTACCTAAATATTTGGTCCCAGCAGGATGTTACTGAATATCTGACCAAATATTTGGGAGAGCCGGGTGTTTGTATTGATGTAGCAGAGATGTGTTTGTACACCGTGGGAAAATCATTCTACGTGGGGGGACATGTACAGTATTCTCCTGTATCATTCATCTCTTAAAGCCTTGTGGCATTTGTTGTGTTCTGTGCATTTTGGATCATGCGCATACAATATTTATTCCACAGAAAATGTCAATAAGTTTCTCTCATTGATTGATGGGCATTTTTCTTTTCAATGTACAGATGTGTTAGAAGCTCCAGAGGGCACCGCCAAGATCCCTCCTTGCCACCTTAGGCAAGTGCCCGCCGCTCCATCTCTACAAGCACGAGCATCTGTATTCCGGCTGCCCGCACCATCTGTTGGATATCCCTGATCATTGCTATCTCTACTGTCAGCGATATATTGCGCAGGATTGCCATCACAGACCCCTGAGCAGTTCATGCGTAGCGCTGCATAAAGCCACATCAGGGCATCGAGCTACAGGAAATGACTGTGTTACAGCTCGTCTTTATGATTTTACAATATTCTATCCTTCCCGCATTAGGATGTGAATAAACGTCCCGTTCAGGGGTCCGTAACTGTGGAGGGGGCTCACAAATGTCTGAGAGAAGAACTTCCCAATGCTGGAAACGAAATAATCAGTAGTTGTAGGAGTGAGAGCGGTTTCCAAATCTTGTCACACTCCAACTATTTCCAAAAGAAATAACATTTGTTCTTGTATTCGGTATCCTTATAGACACGGCTTATGTCAGTGCTTATTAATAAGTCTCCTCTCTTCTGGAATCCTCATAGAACGTTTTCATCGTAAAATCTGTAATTATTTTGGAGATTTTTAAATTATAAGTTGTAAAGTAATTTTTAAACAATATATTGGCATAAACATGAATGGGCTCTTCAATGTGCCCCTTTTTGAAGCACAGGGACCGCTAAGTCCTGCATTATAGGGACCCTGCAAAAAGCAACATACAGTGGCGTGCTAAAGTATTCACCCCCTCTGCATTTTTTGGGTTTTGCTTCTTCACATTCTGGAATTTCTCTTTTTTTTTGGAGGGTTTGCTTTTGTCTATGTAAAGAACATGTCTACAATTGTGAACATTTGTTTTTCTTTTTTATTGTGAAGTAAACAGGACAAAATAACTGAAAACTTCACTGTGCATAACTATTCACACCCTAAAGTCAGTACTTTGTAGAACCTCCTTTTGCAGTAAGTACAACTGCATTTTGCTTTGGATAATTCTCTATAAGCTTTCTACACCTTTCCACAGGGATTTTTGCCCATTCCTCAAGGCAAAACCTCTCCAGCTCCTTCAAGTTAGGCCCCTTCACACATTAGTGTCTCCAGCACGTGTGGTGACAGTTTCCACACGTACTGGAGACACTTGCACACATAGACGTATTCAAATCTATGGGTCTGCGCACATGTCAGTGAGTTTCAACGGATCGTGTGCAAAACACGTAGACATGCCAGTTTTTTGCCAGCAGCACGGTCTGCAATATGTCCTACACACTGTCACATGGATGATATCCATGTGTCATAAGTGTGACATGTACTGGAGTCTGGGAAAAGCTTTACAGTTGGCGCTTTTCTAGGCGCTTAGTGCTGAATCCAGCTCTCTTCATTGTCGTCTGGTCTCCCTGCGATCATTGATACCAGGCAACGCTGATGACAATTGTAGTCTGCGCATATCAAATAAATCATTTTAATGAAAATCGTTACTTTTCCTAACCAGCTGTGGGAAAACAGACAGCTGGGGGCTGTTGTTATTTTGGGAAGGGGCCAGTAGCTATAAGGTTTCAAGCCTATTAAAAATGATTACAGCTGTCTGCTTAGCTTTTAGTGGTTAGTAAAAAGGGAGAACCCAAAAATAAAATGTCGGGTTTTCCCTATTTTTACTAACCAGCAAAGGCGATACAGACAGCTGTGGGCTGAGAATAATAGGCTGGCAAAAGACCATGGCTATTGACCCTCAGCCATCCCAGAAATGGAGCATCCATTAGAATTTTGGCCCTTAGCCTTGGCTCTTTCCACTTGCCGTTGGCCAGTGGGGTAACAGTTTTGAGGTTGATGTCAGCTGTTTTATGCTCCCGTGCTTGAAGCCCAGGGGTTGGTAATGGAGAGTCATCTGTCAGACACCTCCATTACTAACCCCATAGTCCAAATTAATAAAGATGCACACAGAGAAAAGTCCTTTAATTGTACAAATTACTCCCCGGCAATCGCCCTCTTTTACCCATTTAATAACCTAAAACTAAAAAAAATCAAAGTAATTCTCACCTGTCTGCCGTTAATCCATAATGATGTCCCATGACGATTCCCATCTCTGCTTCATCTGAATGGTTTGGTGAGCGGTGACATCAGTAATGTGACCACTCGCCCTCGAAGGATGGAAGTAGAGCAGAGCTGTGTGACAAACATCCCTTGCAGCTTTCATCTCTTGGTACTGTTAGCTCTACTCTAACTGCCATTAGATGAGAGCTGCATATGCTGAGGTGCTTGTAATAACACATAGCTCTGCTCTACTTCCCCAACTGTGATCACAGTAGGTATAGGCAGTGAGATTAGGAGGACAGCAGAGCTGTGTTTCTTTAAACATCTTTCCATATTACACAAAGAAAGCCAGGTCTAATATCTGGGGGCATGTGATTTTTTTTTTCTCCTGCATATACTTGGGCAACATCATGCAAGGATAAAAAGATCAATTTCTCCAGAGAAGAGTCTCTGTTAGCATCCCATTGGCTTAGTGGAAATTAGCACATAAACCTTATTAGCTAATATCTCTGCAATGGAGATAAGAAATTGAAAACTACCTTTTTATTCAGCTCTGCAGCGATTACTCCATGATGTGGACGGTTTAACATGCTAAAACTGGTGAAGAGTCCTCTTCGAGCACTTGCGCCACAGCTGCCTGCAATACCCAGATCTACTGCTTTCCTTTACTGTTTGACTTTGGATCTGCCATACATGCCTGTCATGAGACAATCTCTTTAAACAGCTGATCTGCCCTCACTGAAATATTAGTATGTAACATAAGAGAAATCTGCTGAGGAAAAACCTAATTCCCCACAAATGTGGGTTGTTCACTACAGTTTTTCTTTCAGTGATCTTTCCTATGTCATACATTGTTATTAGCTCCCAGATCTTTATCCAAGAAGTGTCATTTCTCCTTGCGGAGAATGACATGCTAAGCATGTCAAGGTGAGGAGACTTAAAGCCGCAATGCTCCTCTGGGAAATATGCTAATTATGCAAATTCTCTTCAGAGAGGAAGAGGACTAGAACTCTAGTGCCACCTATTGGAAGTAGCAATCCTAGATGTCAATGTTTACCCTTTAACGAGCCTTGTTACATGACTTAGGATAAAAGGCAAGTTCAAGTGTCTACAAATTGAGATTCTGGCTTGGCTTTTATCCTAAGACATGTAACAAGGCTCGTTAAAGGGTCAACATTGACTTCTAGGATTGCTACTTCCAGTAGGTGGCACTAGAGTTCTAGTCCTCTTTCTCTCTGGAGACAATTTGCATAATAATTAGCATATTTCCCAGAGGAGCATTGCGGCTTTAAGTCTCCTCACCTTGACATGCTTAGCATGTCATTCTCCACAAGGAGAAATGATACTTCTTGGATATCGGTCAGACGCCTCTCACACAGCCAAACCAGATCTCACACTTTGCACTGATGAGGGTAGACAGTAATGTAAACCTTTTGATAGAACTGATAACTATGCATCTGTAAGGTCAATCCTTTAAATCTGGGTTCCCCAACTCCAGTCCTCAAGGCCCACCAACAGATCATGTTTTCAGGATTTCCTTAGTATTGCTCGGGTGATAATTGCTTCACCTGTGCAATACTATGGAAATCCTGAAAACATGATCGGTTGGTTGGGCCTTGAGGACTGGAGTTGGGGAACCCTGCCTTAAACTAATAACATTAATCCCAACTGTAAGGTTCTCCAGGACAGAAGCTAGTGCGAAAGAAGCTAGTGCGAAACGTGCGTTGGTGTGGAGGAGGCCGCACCATTCACAGTCACCAGTTATCGGTTACCAGCGTCCTCACAGATATAATCAGTTCGAGTTTCTTTAGGTTTATTCCTCTGGCGTTATGTAGTAATTTTCTAGTAACTCTCCAATTTCTGATATATATGATTTTTTTCAGACAGTGAGGTCATTTATTCGAGTTGTATATACCTGGTTGGATTACCTTTATCTTGCCACATCCCGTTTTGGATATCTAGTGGTATTTACCTTTGTGTTAGAGTTAAATTTTGCTACATTATTTGTGTGACTATACCGTTTCATTCATTGGTGTTTTGAGCGCCGCCTGCTGGGCATTTCTGTTATTTTAAATGTAATTTTAACCCCTTCCTGACATCCGACGTACTATCCCGTCCATGGGACCCGGGCCCCTATGCCCATGGACGGGATAGTACGTCTACCGCGATCAGCGGCGCCCACGTGGTGAGCGCCGCTGATCGCGGCCGGGTTTCAGCTGATTATCACAGCTGACACCCGGCACAATGTGTCAGGGGCGGTCACGGACCGCCCCCGACACGTTAAGCCCTTGCACACCACGATCAAACATGATCGTGGTGTACCGGGGGTTAAAGGGAAGCATCGGCAGGGAGGGGGCTCCCTCCATGCTTCCCTGAGCCCCCCACGGCAGCGCAATGTGCAGCGCTGCTGCGGGGGGCTCCTTTCCTGCAGGCCCCCGAATCCAATATGGCGACGGGGCCTTCGGGGGCCTGCAGGAAGCTGGCTTCCTCAGTGCCTGCAAAGCGCAGGCATGAGGAAGCCTTCTGCACTGCCTGTGACAGATTGCTGATCTGTCACAGTGATCTGTGATGTGACAGATCAGCGATCTGTCACAGGACAGTGATGTCCCACCTGGGACTATGTAATAAAGTTAAAAAAAAAAATAAAAAAAAGTGTTAAAATAATGTAAAAAAAATCGCCAAATAAATTAGAAAAAAAAAAAATATTCCCCCAATAAATCCATTTTTTGGAAATAAAAAAAAAAACAATAAAAGTACACATATTAGGTATCGCCACGTCCGTAATGACCCACCCTATAAAACTGTCCCACTAGTTAACCCCTTTAGCGAACCCCTTAAAAAATAAAAATAAAAAACGAAGCAAAAAATAATGATTTATTATCATACCGCCAAACAAAAAGTGTAATAACGCGCGATCAAAAAGACGCATATAAATATCCATGGTACCGCTGAAAATGTCATCTTGTCCCGCAAAAAACGAGCCACCATACAGCATCATCAGCGGAAAAATAAAAAAGTTATAGCTCGCAGAATAAAGCGATGCAAAAATAATTATTTTTTATATAAAATAGTTTTCATTGCATAAAACCGACAAAACATAAAAAAACGACCTAAATGAGGTATTGCTGTAACCGTACTGACCCGAAGAATAAAACCGCTTTATCAATTTTACCGCACGCGGAACGGTGTAAACGCACCCCCCCAAAAGAAATTCATGAAACGCTGTTTTTTTTTCATTCTGCGTCCCAAAAATAGGAATAAAAAGCGATCAAAAAATGTCATGTGCCCGAAAATGGTACCAATAAAAACGACAACTCGTCCCGCAAAAAATAAGACCTCACATGACTCGGTGGGTCAAAATACGGAAAAATTATAGCTCTCAATATGTGGTGATGCAAAAACTATTTTTAAAATAAAAAGCGTCTTTTAGCGTGCGACAGCTGCCAAACATAAAAAACGCCATAAATAGTAAATCAAACCCCCCGTTATCACCCCCTTAGTTAGGGAAAAATAATAAAATTAAAAGAAAATGTATTTATTTCCATTTTTCCATTAGGGTTAGGGTTAGGTCCAGGGCTAGGGTTAGGGCTAGGGTTAGGGCTAGGGTTAGGGCTGAGATTAGGGTTAGGGGTGTGTTGGGGTTCGGGTTGGAGTTAGAATTGGGGGTTTCCACTGTTTGGGCACATCAGGGGCTCTCCAAATGCAACATGGCGTCTGATCTCAATTCCAGCCAATTCTGAGTTGAAAAAGTCAAATGGTGCTCCTTCCCTTCCAAGCTCTGCCATGCGCCCAAACAGTGTTTTACCCCCACATGTAGGGTATCAGCCTACTCAGGACAAATTGCAAAACAATTTTTGGGGTCCAATTTCTCCTGTTACCCTTAGGAAAATAAAAAATTGGGGGCAAAAATATCATTTTTGTGGAAAAAAATGATTTTTTTATTTTTATGTCCGAGCGTTATAAACTTCTGTGAAGCACTTGGGGGTTCAAAGTGCTCACCACACATCTAGATAAGTTCCGTGGGGGTCTAGTGTCCAAAATGGGGTCACTTGTGGGGAGTTTCAATAGTTTAGGTACATCAGGGGCTCTCCAAACGCACATGACACCCGCAGACCATTCCATCAAAGTCTGCATTCCAAAACGTCACTACTTCCCTTCCGAGCCCTGAAGTGTGTCCATACAGTAGTTTTCTCCAACATATGGGGTGTCAGCGTACTCATGACAAATTGGACAACAACTTTTGGGGTCCAATTTCTCCTGTTACCCTTGGGAAAATGAAAAAATTGGGGACTAATTGATCATGTTTGTGGAAAAAATACGATTTTTTTATTTTCATGCCCGGGCATTATAAACTTCTGTGAAGCCCTTGGGGGTTCAAAGTGCTCACCACACATCTAGATAAGTTCCTTAGGGGGTCTAATTTCCAAAATGGGGTTATTTGTGGGGGTTTCCACTGTTTAGGTACATTAGGGGCTCTCCAAAGGCAACATGACACCCGCAGACCATTCCATCAAAGTCTGCATTCCAAAACGTCACTACTTCCCTTCCGAGCCCCGACGTGTGCCCATACAGTAGTTTTCTCCCACATATGGGGTGTCAGCGTACTCAGGACAAATTGGACAACAACTTTTGGGGTTCAATTTCTCCTGTTACCCTTGGGAAAATAAAAAAAATTGGGGACTAATTGATCATGTTTGTGGAAAAATACGATTTTTTTATTTTCATGCCCTGGCATTATAAACTTCTGTGAAGCCCTTGGGGGTTCAAAGTGCTCACCTCACATCTAGATAAGTTCCTTAGGGGGTCTAGTTTTCAAAATGGGGTCATTTGTTGGGGGTTTCCACTGTTTAGGTACATTAGGGGCTCTCCAAAGGCAACATGACACCCGCAGACCATTCCATCAAAGTCTGCATTCCAAAACGTCACTACTTCCCTTCCGAGCCCCGACGTGTGCCCATACAGTAGTTTTCTCCCACATATGGGGTGTCAGCATACTCAGGATAAATTGGACAACAACTTTTGGGGTCCAATTTCTCCTGGTACCCTTGGGAAAATAAAAAAAATGGTGACTAAAAGATCATGTTTGTGGAAAAAATACGAATTTTTTATTTTCACGCCCGGGCGTTATAAACTTCTGTGAAGCACTGGGGGGTTCAAAGTGCTCACCACACATCTAGATAAGTTCCTTGGGGGGTCTAGTTTACAAAATGGTGTCATTTGTGGGGGTTTCCACTGTTTAGGTACATCAGGGGTTTTCCAATCTCGACATGGTGTCCGATCTCAATTCCAGCCAAAAACATCAAATGGCGCTGCTTCCCTTCCGAGCTCTGCCATGCGCCCAAATACTGGTTTACCCCCACATGTGTGGTATCAGCGTACTCAGGACAAATTGCACAATAACTTTTAGGGCCCTGTTACCCTTGGAAAAATAAGAATTGAGGGTGAAAAGATCATTTTTGTGGAAAAAATATGATTTTTTAATTGTACCGCTGTACGTTATAAACTTCTGTAAAGCCCTTGTGGGTTCAAAGTTCTCACCACATATCTAGATAAGTTCCTTAGGGGGTCTAGTTTCCAAAATGGGGTCACTTGTAGGGGGTTTCCACTGTTTAGGTACATCAGGGACTCTCCAAACGTGACATGGCGTCCGATCTGAATTCCAGCCAATTTTGCATTGAAAAAGTCAAACGGCACAGTTTTTAGAATGGTGTCACTTTTGGGTATTTTCTATCATATAGACCCCTCAAAGTGGCTTCAAATGTGATGTGGTCTGTAAAAATAAAATGGTGTTGTAAAAATGAGAAATCGCTGGTCAACTTTTAACCCTTATAACTTCCTAAGAAAAAAAAATTTTGGTTCCAAAATTGTGCTAATGTAAAGTAAACATGTGGGAAATGTTAGTTATCAAGTTTTTTGTGTGCCGTATCTCTGTGATTTAAGGGCATAAAAATTCAAAGTTGGAAAATTGCGAAATTTTCAAAATTTTCGCCAAATTTCCGTTTTTCTCACAAATAAACGCAAGTTATTTGAATGAAATTTTACCACTATCATGAAGTACAATATGTCACGAGAAAACAGTGTCAGAATCACCGGGATCCATGGAAGCGTTCCAGAGTTATGACCTCATAAAGGTACAGTGGTCAGAATTGTAAAAATTGACCCGGTCATGAACGTGCAAACCACCCTTGGGGGTGAAGGGGTTAATGTTTTTTTTCAATAAAATTTGATATTTTATTTTAATACTGGATCTCTTCATATTTTTCGGTGCCATCATGGTATATAGATCCGAAAATGTTTTGTTTTGACCAATTTCATCAAGTCTAGAGAACATTTTAAATGAATAATCCCATTCATTTTGAAAGTCCATGTCATCCTGAAATTGTGAAATTTCCTTATGAATATGTAAACCACGAGGCACTTGTTCCAATTCCTCATATGATTTCAATGCTTTAATTATCCAGAATAGGCATATTTTGTTTTCAGAGAGTATGCTGATTTCGTGGTTCTGATGCCCATGACTTGTAACTCATGTTTCAGGTTACTGTCAGAAAAAAATTCACCTGCGTTAATTCTTCCTGCTAAAATGCCGCACTCTGCCATGTGATTTTCATTAGGTGTGTTTTTCTGGATCCATATCCATAGCTCTAATCCAATGTGGATATGCCAGACAAAGTATAAGGAGTCCTGAATTCAGTATTCTGGTATTAGAATGGCCAAGGCACCATACCACTTTTTATGGAAAGTACTGCACCTATGAGTTATCATTATTTGTAAAGAGATGCAGGTGGTGCTTAGCAAGGTAAGTATTCAAAGTCCATGGTGCAAGTTTGAGAAAAATGCGTCACTCACCATTTCTTTGAAAAAATTCAGTCCTTTATTTCATCTTCAGACAAATAAGCGGCTGGCGCCAGGCAGGGGGTGTAGCGATATGTGTGTGACTGCCGTTGGCCGTTTCACACCGAACACAGTGCTTCTACAGACTCAAACATCTATTGACGTCATGATAATCTGCTAAAATGTTGTAAAAATCTTGTTAAAGATCCCCTTCAAGCTAGTTTGAAACAAAAGAAACAAGCCAGCTCTCGCTTACCTCTTTTTTTATAACCTTCATATGCCTAGTAATTGTATAGTTTAGACTAGGTTCACATTCATACTGTGCTCTGCGTTTGAGTTTCCGTCAAAATCAGGGCCACATGAGTGATTGCCATTAATGTGACCCAACACAGATTTCTGGTGGGCCACAGTACTTAAAGCAAACCTGTTAGCAAGATTTTTCTCAGTAATCTACAGACACTGTCATGTTGTCACTGTTATACTGATTAAAATGATACTTGGTTGAAGAAATCTGTCTTGTGGTTCTTGTGTAATCAGTGATAGAAGTTTTCAGTTAATGAGATTCTTGTGCTTCGGGGCAGGAATGTAGGCAGAGTCTTATCTTGTTGCGCTAAGCAAGAGAAACCAAGGAAAAACTGACCACAGGCCGCCCCGAAGCACAAACAGTCTGCCTCTGTCTCTATGATGAGGAACATGTTAGTGCTTCAGGGTGGCCTGTGGGCAGGTCTTTCCTTGGTTTCTCTGGCTTAGAGCAACAAGACAAGACTCTGCCTACAGCCCCGCCCTGGAGCACGGGCATATCATTAGCTGGAAACTTCTAACACTGATTACAATAACACTGATCACAATATTGGGACTTGCTCAACGATTTAAGAAAAAATTCTCCTAGTAGGCTGCTACTTAAAGGGAACCTGTCATCACAAAAAATGCTACAATTGTGGCCAAAAGTATTGACACCCCTGCAATTCTGTCAGATAATACTCAGTTTCTTCCAGATAATGATTGCAAACACAAATTCTTTGGTATTATCGTCATTTAATTTGTCTTAAATGAAAAAACATAAAAGGAATTGTCCTAAAGCCAAATTGGATATAATTCCACACCAAACATAAAAAAGAGGATGGGCAAAAGTATTGGCACTGTTCGAAAAATCATGTGATGCTTCTCTAATTTGTGTAATTAACAGCACCTGTAACTTACCTGTGGCACCTAACAGGTGTTGGCAATAGCTAAATCACACTTGCAGCCAGTTGACATGGATTAAAGTTGACTCAACCTCTGTCCTGTGTCCTTGTGTGTAACACATTGAGCATGGAGGAAAGAAAGAAGACCGTGCACAGTGTCATCAAGAAGTTTAAAGCCCATGGCACTGTGGCTAACCTCCCTAGATGTGGACGGAAAAGAAAAATTGACAAGAGATTTCAACGAAAGATTGTGCAGATGTTGGATAAAGAACCTCGACTAACATCCAAACAAGTTCAAGCTGCCCTGCAGTCCGAGGGTACAACAGTGTCAACCCGTACTATCCGTCGGCGTCTGAATGAAAAGGGACTGTATGGTAGAAGATCCCACTTCTTACCCAGAAACATAAAAAAGCCAGGCTGGAGTTTGCCAAAACTTACCTGAAAATGCCTAAAACGTTTTGGAAGAATGTTCTCTGGTCAGATGAGACAAAAGTAGAGCTTTTCGGGCAAAGGCATCAACATAGAGTTTACAGGAGAAAAAAAGAGGCATTCAAAGAAAAGAACACGGTCCCTACAGTCAAACATGGCGGAGGTTCCCTGATGTTTTGGGGTTGCTTTGCTGCCTCTGGCACTGGACTGCTTGACCGTGTGCATGGCATAATGATGTCAGAAGACTACCAACAAATTTTGCAGCATAATGTAGGGCCCAGTGTGAGAAAGCTGGGTCTCCTTCAGAGGTCATGGGTCTTCCAGCAGGACAATGACCCAAAACACACTTCAAAAAGCACTAGAAAATGGTTTGAGAGAAAACACTGGAGGAGACTTCTAAGGTGGCCAGCATTGAGTCCAGACCTGAATCCCATAGAACACCTGTGGAGAGATCTAAAAATGGCAGTTTGGAGAAGGCACCCTTCAAATATCAGGGACCTGGAGCAGTTTGCCAAAGAAGAATGGTCTAAAATTCCAGCAGAGCATTGTAAGAAACTCATTGATGGTTACCGGAAGCGGTTGGTCGCAGTTATTTTGGCTAAAGGTTGTGCAGCCAAGTATTAGGCTGAGGGTGCCAATACTTTTGTCTGGCCCATTTTTGGAGTTTTGTGTGAAATGATCAATGTTTTGCTTTTTGCTTCATTCTCTTTTGTGTTTTTTCATTTAAGGCCGGGGTCACACTGGCGAGGAATACGGCCGAGTGAGAGGCGCTAAAAGCACGCATTAGACACGGACAAATGATTCTCTATGGGGTCACTCGCACCAGGCGTATATTTCTCATCTGTATCCTACGCTCCGTGCCAATCGCAGCATGCTGCGATTGTCAGCGTACTACGCCCGTAGTACGCCAATGCAAGTCTATGGGCGCGTACACGCTGGTTTCCAAGGTAAGCGTCGGGTATCCAGGAGTCGTGCGGCTCCTGGATACCCGACGTTTACATTAGAAACCAGCGTCCAGCGTCGCTGGTCTTGATCGCTGGGGCTGTCTAACGATGTCCCAGCGATCCCATCATGTCAGATGGTTGGTGGGATCGCTGGGACATCGTTTAGTGTGACGGGGCCTTAACTGCTTCCCTTGTTTTGTGGAGCGCTGGTTACTAAGGAAATATATATAACATACATGAATGTGTAATCTTCATTTTAATCTTAGCATTCTGTAGCTCAAGAGCGAGATTTGATTTTGTTTTTTATATATATAAAGTGTTGACTTGTGTATTTACTTGAATAAAAAAATATTTTAAGACAAATAAAATGATTAAAAAACTTTTCCTGGACTATTTACCTACATCAGATTCCAATTGGCGCTTTATGTATATAGATAATGTGCTTTTTCCGTGTGGAGACTATGTAATACAAGGTGTGTGAACGAGGTCTAACACCGATGTGATCCTAGATGGTTGTAACTGTGTGAGCCTCATCAGAGGCATAGCGGCCATAAGTCTACAGATTTGCTACTGATTTTGTGGCATGACAAAAAATGTACGGTAATTGATGGCAAGTTGTTTAAAACCCACAACAATCACTTTATGATTGTATTACTCTGCACCGAGATCGTCACTTCATTGTAACGTGTTGTCATCTTGTTTGTTTCCCCAGTTTGTTTTTTTGTTTCAGTGGAAATCCTATAACTTCATACTTATAGAAAGCCGTGAGTTCCTGTGTGACCACCCATGTACAGATACGAGGTACGTGACCGAGGTGAGCTGTGGAACTAGGTAGATACCACATACCTATGTATCTTCTGTGTTTTACTAGAATCTAGGATGTGTCTCATGTTTCTCAAAGAAGTTGTTTGATCTTTAAAGTTTTTTGTGTTTTTTAAACCATCCCGGAGACTGATAAACCTGTGTTTTAGATTACTCACCCTCTAAAAATGAGATGACTCTGCCCCTTGTTTCCCAATCTGTATAGCAAAGTTTATCAGATTGTTTTCTGAAACTGTCTCTGCTCATTGTAGGCTCAAAAGTGTGAAAAGGCTTAATTCTGAGGATAATCACCTAGGAACATTATGATTTGGAATATAAATGAGATTTTAATGGTATTTCCTGAAGTTACTTTTCCTTTAAAAAGACTCTGCTAGAAATAGAAGTCAATTCCTTGAAGTTTTAGTGTTGAGCCGGTTGACTGGAAATGGACGTCTAAGACCATCATAAAGCAAGTTAACGCTGTGAATATTTGTGTCACTCTAGGAAACCGTCTCCTCTGGCAATTATCCTCCGGGCTGAAAACTTTACACGTGTATATTAAGTTTCAGGTAGGTGTGGAAAAAATGCTGCAAAGAAAGGAGCTTTCAAGAATAAGAGTGTTAAAAGTAAACTATTATCAAGTGAATGAACAAAAAGGAAATCTAAATCAAATCAATATTTGGGGTGACCGACCTTTTGCCTTCAAACAGCATCAATTCCAGAGACACTTGTTGACTATATTTGTGCAGTATAAATGCATCTTTAGACAAGACCATTTTAAAATGTGCCCAATTTATCGCAGTGGTTCATCCTGTTTGGTAAATTTGTCAAATTTTGACAATCAGTCTGGGATGGTCTAAAGTCTATATCTGGGCATAGACAGACTGTCTCCAGGATGGTTGTAGATAAAGAGGGGCTTAATGAACTTAATCTATTCTTTAACAGATTTAATCACACACTGGCTGCTCCTGCCCCTGCATACCATTCTGTTCAATATGAGCCTGAGAATAGGTATAGTACCACAACTATGGAAATTATCGTGTGTGGTACCAGTTCCAAAGAAACCTTATCCGAAAGACCTTAATGACTATAGACCTGTAGCATTGACATCACACCTGATGAAGGTACTAGAGAGATTGGTTCTCACAAGTCTCCGTCCTCTAGTGAGCTCGGATATGGACCCTCTCCAGTTTGCCTACAGGCCGGGCATTGGTGTGGATGATGCCATTATCCACCTTCTAGATAGGACTCTCTCTCACCTGGAGAAACCTGGGAACACTGTGAGAATAATGTTCTTCGATTTCTCTAGTGCTTTTAATACCATACAGCCAGGTCTACTGAGAGACAAGCTGGGCCTTGTTGGCGTAGACCTCCAACTCTCCACCTGGATCCATAACTACCTCACGAACCGACCTCAGTTTGTAAAGGTTCGGGACAGTGTGTCAGACACGGTGATCTGCAATACAGGGGCACCTCAAGGTACAGTTCTTGCCCCTTTTCTCTTAACACTGTACACTGCGGATTTTAAGTGCAACTCATCTAGCTGCTACTTGCAGAAGTATTCTGATGACTCTGCTATAGTAGGCCTCATCACAGGAGAAGATTAAAGAGAGTACAGAGATACTAACCAAGCTTTTGTGGAGTGGTGTCAGAGGAAGTGAAAAAATCCACCAGTAGTGGTGAACATTCAGGGAAATGACATTGAGATAGTCGACACCTATAAGTACCTTGGTGTGATCCTCAATAATAAGCTTGACTGGGCCCATCACTTGGATGCAGTGTACAGGAAGGGCCACAGTAGGCTTTATCTGCTCAGGAGGCTGAGAGCCTTCGGAGTTAGGGGGGCACTCCTTGCATCCTTCTTCAACTCTGTTGTGGCATCAGTCATCTTCTTTGGTGTGGCGTGCTGGGATAGTGGCATATCAACCAGGGACAGGAATAGGCTGGACAAACTGATTAGAAGGGCCAGCTCTGTCCTGGGATACCCCCTTGATCCAGATCAGGAAGTAGGCGACAGGAGGATACTGGCCAAGGTGAGCTACATGGTGCAGAATGATTCCCATCCCATGCATGAGACCGTGACAAAGATGCGCAGTACTGTCAGTGACTGGCTACTTCATCCTAAATGTGAGAGGGAGCGCTATCGAAAGTCCTTCCTTCCTGCTGCAGTTAGGCTGTATAACAAGCACTGTCCAAAACTTGAGAACGACCCAAACAGTGAACTGATAGATCCAAAGTTGTGATAGTCCGGTTATATCTTTTTTTTTTTTGTATATGTACCTACCTACTGTCAATGTAATGCCTTTATGCATCTGTATCTGTACTTATTCCTGCCTTGCTGCTGTAATGCTCTGAATTTCCCCATGGTGGGATGATTAAAGGATTATCTTATCTTAAATACCCTGTAGTAAGCATATAAGTATTAGTACATGCAAATAACATAGGGGACTTAATTAACATTGTTTTGATTAAAAAGCATAAATGCCATCCCACCATGACAAGGTGTACACAATCGGGATGGTACCTGGCTATTGTAATTCACCTCACTATGTGTCAGCAGACTTAAAAATTAGGTAAGGGCAGAGTAGGACCTGGGTCCAGATTGTTCAGACACCTGCCTATGGAAATCTATTTAAACAAATTGAACAGCCCTAAAAAGGGGATCCACGCCTCTTGTTTGTACAAAGTACAAAAAAAACAACTTATACCAATATATCCTCTGGCTCAATTTTGTTGATTTAATTTTTTTAATTTTTAATTTTTTGTAAAAACAAGAGGCATGGCTCCCCCTTTTTTGGGTGGGGCTGTTCATTTTGTTTATATAGATTTCCACAGACAGGTGTCTGAACAGCCTTGTACCCAGCTCCTACTCTTCCCTCAACTTGTTTTGCGTCTTCGGACACAATGCGTTGAACTATTAGGTACCGTCCTCCTTGGGGCACAACCTGTCGTGAAGGGATGGCTTTTACTTTTTTTTGTTGACTAAGTACTCTATATTATTTATATGTACTTTTTTTTTACCTACTACAGGGTATTTGCTCATTTTGTTTTTATCTTGGGTTCTGTTTGTTAAATTACCACAGTGTGAATGCGCACTTATGCATTGCACTTGCACCAACATATGCTCTGGCTCAATTTTTTTGGCTTTGATAAAGATCTAATCTGTTTACCACCTATTATAGTTGACTTACTTTATGCCAGAAATCTGCGCCACAATTCTGGAACATTGTGTTGCATGTTAAGCCATCCACCTTTTTTTAGTACAAATTATCTTGATAAATCTTCCTCAAATGGATTATTGGGCCATTGAGCTCATTGTACAGCGCTGGTGTGATTCATTGAGATGAGGTTAAAGGTCCTCTGCTATAGTACATTCATCATTACTATAAGGCCAGGTTCACACTGCGTTTAACCAGCCCATTCAACGCATAGTGTTGATGGGCTAGTTAAACGGTTTAGCATAATGCGATCACGTTATGCTATACCTGCTAGCGCAGATGTGTCATCTGCACTAGCGGTGACGGAGCCTCAGATGCTGCAGCCCGCATCCGAGGCTCCATCACTGAATCAGGGCACATCGCAAACGCGTGCCACTTTACGGCATGGGTCGTGATGCGCCCGACAGTGGAGGGCAATGGCAGCGTTAACGGACTGCGTTACACCGCATTATGCCGCGGTGTATTGCAGTCCGTCTAACGGACTGTCTAAACGTAATGAGAGCCCAGCCTAAAGGCCCTTTTACATTTAGCGATGCACCAGCGATCCAACCAGCGATCCGACCCGGTCAGGATCGCTGGTGCATCGCTAAATGATCGCTAGTGAGCTTTCATACAGAAAGATCTCACAGCGATGCAGCAGCGACGCAGCGCACGATACTTACCATTCACACACAGCGATCCTGCGTCCTCCCGCCCGCCTCCACGCGTCGCTGGACGTCACAGCAGGAAGTCTCAGCAGGAAGCGCCCGACGAGAAATGGAGCCGGACATTCTCGCGCAATCAGCGATGGACAGCGGGGGAGCCGGTCGCTGGTAAGTATCACACATAGCGATATCGCTAGCAATATCGCTATAACGTCACAAAACCAGTGACGTTTTAGCGATATTGCTAGCGATATCGCTTAGTGTAAAACCCGTCTAAGACCGGAGTCACACTACCGTTTAATACGAAGGGGCGGTATGCGAGAAAACATTGCATAGCACTCGGACCAGTGTTAATCTATGGCGCTGCTCACATCAACGTATTTTTTCTCGGGCGTATTCTGCGGGCATGTAAAATCACAGTATGCTGTAATTTTATGCGTATGTCGGTCGAGTCTCGCCAATGCAAGCCTATGGATGCGAGAAAAAATTGGACACCACACAGACCATGCGAGTGCTGTACGATGTTTACACACCGGTGTCCTTTGAAAAGCTGGTAATTCATCTGCGGTGTACAGAAAAATCACAGACCGGTTAGAATAGAATAGATATATGCATATAGAATACATAGATGTCAGTGACACACACAAATATATATATATATGTATTTATATTGCATAGATACAAGAAAAGCCGGCAAATCATCTGTTGCGTACAGTATAACATATAGCATATAGAATACATAGATATATAGATGTCAGTGACACACACAAATATATATATATGTATTTATATTGCATAGATACAAGAAAAGCCGGCAAATCATCTGTTGTGTACATTATAATAACAGTGTGACAAATTAGAATAGATATATACACATAGAATAGATGTATACATAATATGTGTATTTATATTGCATAGAGAGATAGAAGAAAAGTCCATAATTCATCTGCTGTGTTCTGTAAAATCACTGCAGGAGCCGGCAGGATAGATGAAATGGATTACATACAGTAAATACAAATGTCAGTGAAAAATACAATTAGTACAGTGTGTGTGCAAATTACTGTATGTGTTTATTTAATAAGATTATTTTTTGGAAAAAAATGGCGTGAGCTCCCGCGCAATTTTCATAACCAACAGACGGAAAGCTGACGACTGGGGGCAGATGTTTATAGCCTGGGAAGGGGGTAATACCCATGGAGCTTCCCAGGCTATTAATATCAGCCCACAACTGTATACTTAGCCTTTAATGGCTATTAAAATGGGGGACCCCCCAAGAAAATGACGTGGGGTCCCCCTATAATAACCAGCAAAGGCTATGCAGAAAGCTGCAGGCTGATATTAATAGCCTAGGAAGGGACCATGGATACTGGCCCCCTGGTTAAAAACATCAGCTCTCAGCCACCCCAGAAATGCTTCATTCATCATGCATCCGGCATCTCTGATATCGCTATTGTGTATTGGTATTTTACCATTTTGTTCATTGGGTAGGTGATTTTTAATATTGGATTATTAAAGTCTAATTTTAAGGGAATATAAGTTCACTTCTTGAGCTAATATTAATAGCCTGGGAAGCTCCATGGGTATTGCCCCCTTCCCAGGCTATAAACATCTGGCCCCAGTCGTCGGCTTTCCCTCTGCTGGTTACGAAAATTGCACGGGAGCCCACACCATGTTTTTCTGAAAAATAATTTTTTTACTAAATACATGTACAGTAATTTGCACTGTACTAATTGTATTTGTCACTGACATCCAACAAATTTTACCACTATCATGATGTACAATATGTCATGAAAAAAGTCTTAGTGGGATCCGTTGAAGCGTTCCAGAGTTATTACCACATAAAGTGACATTGCTCAGAATTGTAATATTTGGCCTGACCAGAAAGGTGGAAACGGTTTTGGGGGTTTGAAGGGGTTAAAGGAATTATGCCACAAATCAATCAGTAGTGTAGCCAGAATATTGCATTTCTGCCATAAAAGAATTATAAAGGGATGAAATTCAGCCCAGGAAGTGTTTTTTTTTTATTTTTTATTTCCAACTTGGCCAGAGCAAAACTGCTAAAAAATGAAATGAAAAGCAAAAGAATGTGAGATGCAATGAATTTTATGTAGGCTAGCGCTGGATGAACTGCCCTTGATATTAACACTAGCCTGATTAATGGGAATGAAGCCTGATAAATGTTTTTGAATCAGTTAAGATAAAGAACTTGAACTAAGATTTTAGCTAGAAGCTTTAAATCTATATTAAGGAAGAAAATTGGACTGTAGTTGTTATTCCTAAACCCAACAAGAAACCTCTTCATGTCCATAACTATGTAGCTAATAGAGATGATGTAAGGCTTTGGGAGCCTGATCTTGTAACTTTATACAAGTTGGCGATGTGAGAAGGCAAAATATCAGATTTGTTTTGAATAGCATATGCAAAAGCCTTTCAGTTGTGGGGTTGTTGACATTTTGCGAGACATAATAGCCCAGGCAACTTCCATTAGAAGCATGTCTTCTTCTGCAAGGGTCCCGTTTCACATAGCAACGCACCAGCGATCCCGACAACGATACGACCTGGTAAGGATCGCTGGTGCGTCGCTACATGCTCGCTACATGGCCGTCAAACAGGCAGACTTACCCAATGACGCAGCAACAATCCAGCGATCCTTATAATGACCTGAGCGGTCGTTGGGACCTTGTTACACAGCAGCGATTCTGACGACTCCCGCCTGCGTCCATGATTTCTGAGTCACTAACGAGGTCGCTCGTCGGTGTCAAACACAGCGGTGCATGCTGGCCAGCGGGACATCAGCGATCAAAAAATGGCCCAGGACTTTCGAGCACGATCAGCGACATCGCAGCGGGGGCCTGGTCACTGCTACGTGTCACACGTAGCGAGATCGCTGGCGAGTTCGCTGTTGCGTCAAAAAATCAGTGACGCTTCAGCAATCTCGCTATGTGAGACGGGGCCTTTAAGACTTATGTTTGATTGTCGTCTTTGGGAGGGAGAGACTATCTGCGAGAGAGTTGGCGTGATTAGGAGAAAAGCTATTAGACTTGGCGTAAAGTGACACTAGTTAAGACAGAAAGAAGTGCTCTATATTTTTAGGCTTAAGCCCCCCGTCACACTAAGTGAGATCGCTAGCGAGATCGCTGCTGAGTCACAAGTTTTGTGAGGCAACAGCGACCTCAGCAGCGATCTCGCTACGTTTGACAGGTAGCAGCAACCAGGCCCCTGCTGTGAGATCGCTGGTCGAGTTGGAATCAGCTGGACATTTTTTTGATCATTGAGGTCCCGCTGGGTAGCATGCATCGGTATGTTTGACACCTTACCAACGACCTCGTTAGCGACTCAGAAGCGAGACACATAGGCGTGGATTTGCGTTGATTCGAGGTCTGAATCGTCAGAGTAGCTGCTATGTGACAGGGTCCCAACGACCGACGACATCGTTCGAAAGGTCGCTACGGGTCGCCGTTTCGTTGCTGCGTCGTTGGGAAGATCTGACTGGCATCTCACCAGCGACCACATAGCGAGTTTATGGGCTAAGAGTGAACCAGATTTTTTTTTATCCCAAGCATAGAATTTTCTTTTACATCAACAAGTCAGTTTTATCCATTTGGTCTGTTAACTATAATTATTTAAGTCCGCTCTTTCATAACTTAGTGCTGTGTGTTGGTTATTGTTGCTGTGAGACAGTCTCTGGGGGGTGGTGTGGACCATAGGTTTGTGGGCTTTGCCCAGCAGCGGTGGGGCTGTGGGTTACTTTAGTCGATCTCCATGCTGGTGCAGTATCATGGCATGAATGGTTGCTGCCTCTACACGTCACCTAATGGGTTAAATATCCTCAAAGAGGTTCACGATGACATAGCAGTGGGCTTGTACATTTTGATCAAAACTATACCTAAGAACCTTGAATGAAGTTTGGAAAATGTACTTGTTTACAGTAGATTAATGTATAATATTTGGATGGGTAGACTGTCTTTTTCAATATAACTTCAGCATAATTTGAGATTCATTTACAATAGCGGGGTCTATTTTCCAAGTCTCCTCTAAAGGTATTGTCACACTTAGCGATGTACCAGCGATCCCGACAAGCGATATGACGCGGTCAGGATCGCTGGTACATCGCTAAGTGGTCGCTAGTTAGCTGCCACACAGGCAGATCTCACCAGCGACATAGCAGGGGTCGGGGGTCGCTACTTACCTGTCAGATGCGGCGATCCTGCGTCCTCCCGCCCGGCTCCACGCGTCGCTCGTCGTCACAGCAGGAAGCGCCGCAGGAAGCTGACGACGAGAAACAGTCCTGGACGTTCTCGCGCGATCAGCGATAACCAGCGGGGGAGCCGGTCGTAGGTAAGTATCAGACACAGCGATATCGCTAGCAATATCGCTATAACGTCACAAGTTATAGCGATATTGCTAGCGATATCTCTTAGTGTGACAGGCCCTTTAGGCACCTAAATTTGCAGTTAGGTTTGAAAAAATTTAAAAGTCACTGTGGACATCCCAGAGGGTAACCTGAGTAGTGGAGAGACAGAGGAAAATTTTAAATCAAGATAATATTGTAATGCAGCCTGAATTTGTGTGAAAGTGTCTGAAGAAGTGAAAAAAGAATCATTCAAGCAGCAATTCTTTTGTGTTTTGCTTGGGATTAGTGAATGGCAGATAAGAATGACTATGATAAGACCAAGAGCAACAACCAATATTTAGAGAGGTTTTCAATGGGAGATAAGATTTAGAGGTAAATGTATGATTGATCCTGCAGAATGAATCATTTAGGGACACCTCGGGCATATGTTCGAACCACTCACCCCTCAAAACTGGATTTGGATGTATGTGCCAACGAGGCCACAGACTGTAATGGTGCAGGCAGAGAAAACTTGCATTCTAGCATGCATCATTTTCTGGCATGTACGCTGGAGGCGGACACCCAGATGCAGTCTACTAGGCATGAGTGTTCGCCTCCAGTAGGTGTACACTCACGCAAATGGTCCATGTCAGAGCGCACATTCGCTCTGCCAGCTCATACGTCCAAATCCCAATTTGCGGGGGGGTTAGGACCTATGCACCGATGGGACCACAGAGCGTGTCCCTAAGCGCCATATAAAAGCACCCTAAAAGAAGTCTTGTACCTTCCAGGTATCCACCAGGTCAAAGACCTGCAAGAAAGATCTGAAATTCACTTAAATGGAAACTGTCACCCCCCCCCCAGGCATTTTTAAGTAAGAGCCACCTTGTGCAGCACTAATGCTGCATTCTGTCAAGGTGGCTAATTTACTTAGCGTCCCTTCCACCGCAGAAATAATAGTTTTTAAAATTGTTCAAAAATACCTGAATTTTCACAGGGGGCAGGTCTTTCCCCCTCTGACAGACTGGGAATCTTGGGCATGAGAGCTGCAGAGAACTACTGCGCATGCCCAAGATTCCCAGCCCTGCAGTGTGACTAAATCATAAGCGACTGCGGGGCGGGATCTATGGCCGTGCGATATGAAGGCCAGGATGTGATCTGAGAGCACGGGCACGTCGGGCAGCGCTAACTGCGCATGCCCACGAAACTATAGTACAGCGCAGGCGCCAGCATTTCAAAAGAACACTGAGGAGGCGGCGCCAAATGCAAAATGACTGATGGATGCGAGATGTCTGTCAGAGGGGGAAAGACCTGCCCCCCTGTCAAAAATCAGGTATTTTTGAACAATTTTAAAAACGATTATTTCTGCGGTGGAAGGGACGCTAAGTAAAAGAGCCACCTCGACAGAATGCAGCATTAGTGCTGCACAAGGTGGCTCTTACTTAAAAACTTCTGGGGGGGTGACTGATTTCCTTTAAATACACGAGAATTTAGCCCACAAAATAAAAAAGCCACACAAACATTGTAGCGATACCTGCGTGCCAGCTCATATCTGTGTGCTCAAACTCTTGCCAGTTTACGGCTGTTTTATTTTTAGGGGCTGGCTGTCACTTTGCTTTAAATACACGAGAATTTAGCCCAGAAAATAAAAAAGGTCACACATTCATTGTGTTTGATTTTTCGCCTGCCTGTCACTGTTGTTATATCCAGCAGTCTTTTGTATCCAAAAAAAAGATGAATAAGGAATACAGTCTGTTATCTCAGGCAGAGGCCTGGTGTTTCTGTGGTGGAAAAATCTTAACTTTCCAGGCCTACAGTACTTACCACATCCAATTGTTCTCTAAAGACATCCATTTGTAGGCAGCTTTTTACCTCTTTCATTACTCAATTTAAAATGGGCCAGGCAAGGAACGGGGAAGAGGACATGATGCTAATGGTGCATGCAGAGGACGAGGCCGTGGCAAAGCTTACAGTGGGCCAAAGCAAAGACCCACATCTTCGCGATCGAAATTCCTGTCTCAGTTTCTAGGGGACCGCACCACAACACTATTGAAGCCAGAGCAGTGTGAAACGGTTGTTGGTTGGATAGCGGATAATGCTTCAAGTCACTTAGCCACCAACACCACCATGTCTTCCACACGGTCAAGTCTGAGTAGCCATGAGTGTGGACTGGATATTACTCACCCTGCTCCTCCTTCCTCCCACCATGCCGAGTGCCCTGAGACAACTGATGCCACACTCGGACACTCAGAAGAGCTGTTCAGTCATCCATTTGTAGATTCGTGCCTCTCGCCCGCTCCACTTGAAGCGGGGCAAGATGATATTCCATGTAGCAATTCACAAATCTTTGAGCAGCCACGGTCACCTGAGGTGGATGATGATGAGACACAATTGCCAGAAACTCAGGAGGAGGAGCAGGGTGCGGATGTGGAAGACGAGGTGGTGGATGACATAGTGACTGACCCAACCTGGCAGGAGGACATGCAGAGAGAGCAAGGCAGCACACATGGGGAAGGAGGCATATCACCCCAACAGGCAGGAAGATGCAGTGTGGTGGCCGCAGACAGAAGGCGTGCATCCGTTCCCCGTCACACCAACAGGCCGGAAGTTGCCATTCAAAGTGTTAGATCTTCCAGAATCCGGTTATTTTTTAAGGGCTCTGCCGATAACCCCAAACAGGCCATTTGCAGCAATTGCCATGCCCGCATCAGCAGGGGTAGTAAAACTACTAGCCTGACCACTACTAGCATGATTAAGCACATGGTAGTAAAGCACCCAACTTTGTGGGCAGAACCACAGTCTCCAGGAACACTGTCTGCAGGTGACAACACTTCTTCTTTCACTGTTTTGCGTACATGCCAATCCCCAGTTCCACTTGCCTGTGAAGATGCCTCGAGCCCTGCACCTGTTCTTGCCCACAGTCAAGCAGCACCGTCATCAAGCCTGTCCATGTCCTTGTCCCAGCCCAGCCTTCAGTTGTCTATAACCCAGTCATTGAACGCAAGCGGAAATACCCAGCCAATGCACCACAGGCCACAGTACTTAATTCGCACATATCTCGTCTGCTTGTGCTCAAAATGTTGCCTTTTAGATGGAAGCTTTCCGCAACTTAATGGCGGCGGCTGTCCCAAGGTACTCGGTCCTCAGTCGCCACTATTTCTCCCGTTGTGCCATACCGGCCTTACACCAGCATGTGTCCCACAACATTACCCATGCCCTCCACAATGCTGTTACTGGTAAAGTCCACCTAACCACGGACACGTGGACAAGTGCCAGTGGGCAGGGACGGTACATCTCACTGACAGCACACTGGGCTAATATAGTAGAAGCCGGCACCCTGTCGGACCTTGGGATGGAACACCTCCTTCCCACGCCGAGGATTGCTGGCCCTACGTCAGTCAGGGTTGCTCCCACAGTCTCTTGCTCCTGCACCTCCTCCTCCTTCTGCTCTTCAGCCTCCATCTCTGAAATGAACACATCAGTCAGAAGCTGGAAGCACTGCAGCACTGCCTCAGCCAAGCGGCAACAGGCTGTGCGGAAGATAATTTGCAGTGTATATTCTAATCTCCGCAAATTTGGGATTCAGTATCATTATAACTGGGAACATGTGGGTGAGGGAATATATTTCAAAACAGAAATGGAGGTCACAGTTGAATTCTTGCTAGCCATGCGGTTGGAAGGTGTGCCAGGCATAGTCACCCAGCATTAGTTGTTATTTCCCGAATGCCCAGTTCGCACCATAGAACATTTCATAGCAATAGGTGCATTAGAGTTGTCCACTCTCCCTCCCTATGTTGTTATTAATCTATATTCTGGATATAAGGTATTGCATTAAAAAATAGTGGTAATAATGAAGAGATTTAGTGCAATATGTTGTTATCTGTTTTGTATGATCATGTTATTCATTCGTTTGCGTTGTATATTTTGGTAGTGTTGTCAAAAATCATGGCTGACGATATGTGAGCAATGTTTTCTTTGTAAAGTGGCAAATCTATCCACAGTTTAGAGGGGGATGATGGTGCCAGTCTAACGGTCTAGTTAGGACGACTATGTGAGGGTATAATGCCATAGACAAAAGACTCACAGTAAACGATCCCTGAGTATCGCGCACATCCATAGCCTTATTTCTGTCCGGGCACATCCATAGCCTTATTACTGCCCCTTGACACATAATGACGCTCTATGGAGAGTCGTTGAAAAAAAAATTGAGAAAAAATGGACTGAAAACATTTTAATTGATCAATGTCATCAAGCATAAATATAAAACTATTACCGTATTTTTCGCTTTATAAGACGCTCCGGATTATAAGACGCACCCCAAATTTTGAGGAGAAAAATAGGAAAAAAACTTTATTTTTAATAAAATGGTGGTGCATCTTATAATCCATGCGTCTTATTGCTTTCCAGGGGTGGTGATGGAGGAGGCCGGAGTGGAACATTGCTGCTGGGATGAGGGGGTGTTTTGATGTGCAGCGTGCCGCTGCCGGTGTCTGTTACTGCCGCCGCCCTCTGTCCCCTGATGCTTGCCACCACCGCCACGCTCTGTCCCCCGGTGCCTGCTTGCCACCACCGCCGCACTCTGTCCCCCAGTGCTTGCCACCACCGCCACGCTGTCCCCCGGTGCCTGCTTGCCACCACCGCCGCGCTCTCCCCCGGTTCTTACCGCCACCACCGTGCTCTGTCCCCCCGGTGTTTGCCGCCATCGCCGCGCTCTGTCCCGTTCTGAGGGTACTTGCCGCGGCACTCTGTGCCCTGATGCTGCCGCTGCGCTGTCCGCCACCGCCGCGCTCCTGTCCCCCGGTGGTTTCTTCCGCCCCACCGCCGCCGCCGCGCTCTGTCCCGTTCAGCGTGGGGGGGTCTCTGTCGCTCCATGCCTGCTTTCTTCCTGGAAAATGACCACCGGGGGACAGGAGCGCGGCGGTGGCGGACAGCGCAGCGGCAGCATCAGGGCACAGAGTGCCGCGGCAAGTACCCTCAGTGGCAGCGCAAATGTATATCCTCTTTGTAAGACGCACCCCCTTTTTCCCCTCAATTTTGGGGGAAAAAAAGTGCGTCTTACAAAGCGGAAAATACGGTAGGTATTTTATATAATAATAATAATAACATCATAATGTAACTATTGCATGGTATTTCACAATTCAGAGGCTACAGGTATAATGTCAGACATCACAAAGTAACCCATAGTTCAATTCCTACAAGAGGAGGTGATGACTCTGCTCAAACATTTACAACCCATAAGTAAAATGTTGGACACAAAAGGTAATAAGTGTTTTTAGTATAAGGTGCGGCCACCTTTACAATAAATAAGGATATACATATAAGGCTGCATGAACCGGCCACCGGCCTGTATCTGTGTGTACTGAATTTTATCAGATAACAAAATACATAGCTAAGTTTGATAAATGTGAAAAAAAATTTCAATAAACCAAAGTTTTTGTTTTTTTTTAATTTTAGTTAATAATGAGTGACTGCGCGCCCTTCGGTAGTGCGCTGGGATTACGAACCATGCAATGGGGTGTAACCACGCATCAGACTGACCTCGCAATGGGGTGTAACCAAGCACCAGACTGGCGTAAGTGCAGACTAACAGCAAAAATAACTACCTGGTGTACCTCTCCTTGTGTATGAAAAAGCTGTGTCGTTAATAATGTTCAGGTAGAGCTATTCGATAGCGCTATCCATGAAGAAAGTGCACGGGTAGAGCTATCCCATAGCTCTGTTCCTAAAGGAAATGAACGGGTAGAGCTATCCGATAGCGCTAGCCCTCAATGTTCCCGAGTGTAAGCTATTTCACATGGTTGAGCGCACTTGGGATCTGCCCCCAAGGCCCTGCCCATGCCCAATGTTTGGTCCTTCGACCGCGGCTAGGAGTTAGTCCCACTTCTAAACAGGTCCAGCAAGGATGGTCCAGCAGTGATGGTGGATCTGCTGGACTTCAGGGCGCTGGATGCTTAGGTCTTTCAGATGGTTCTAGGGCAGCAGTACCAACAAGCAAATACTTGCGATGCCCTGGATAATCCGCGCCGGAAAGATGATGAGATCCGGCGGAAGATGGAACCTATGAGAAGAGAAGTACATATAATGTGAGTGATTGGGGCTCCATCACTGTGCGGTCACTGTGGCCGGACGGCAGAGGAATACTATCACACAGAGGGCAGGATCATTGTCAGCCATCATATATGTGATAATCCCATCACTGACAGATGACATCTGCTCCCCACGAATGATTCTTACTGACATCACACAACATGGAGCTGATTCTCACACTTACCTAGTCTCTTTTTCCCCTTTTCTCTAGTTTCTTATTTTTCTTCTTCTTTAATCAAATTTATTGCAGATATTCTTTCCATCTGAGCTGGAAATTCTGATTAGAAAGTAAAAAAAAAAAAAAACCCCTCAGTAATGACATATCCTAATGGGATCTGCTTTGTCTCCTGTATATAGTAGGATTGTTCTAGTCCTGTCTCCTATAGTCCTGATAATCTGGTATTATATCATAATAGGACAGAATAAGTCCTATATAATATACATAATCCCATCTGAGGGGCATTAGATGTGTCACTGATATAGAGCAGTAAGCGCCCTGTGTGCCACCATGTGGTGCATCACTGATGAGCAATATTCTATTATAGGAGATGTCTTCTTACGATGATGTAGGTCATTGGACGCTGCAACGTATCTCACAGAATCCATGAAAACAATTGTACAAAATTAGTGAAATAGGGATTCAGTATGGGCCTATGGGCAACATAATTGTGATCCATGAATCATGAATAACATAGGAGACCTATTACAGAAAAACCATGTGGAAATATTTGAGCCTTGAAGTCAACATTCCCATTGTTGGTGCTGCAGACATGAACATACCTGATGATAGTGAGGATGAGGATGGTAGGATGCTAATAGCGTCGTCTCTATCAGGTACGGGGACAGATTCTTTCTGCCTGTTTGGAAGAAGAAAAACACATAAATCACAAGGCATCAGTATAAAAGGGGTTATCAAACTATAAGAACACTAATTATGCTATAAGGCCTAATATGACATATGACTTCCATAGTGGAGAAGGTTTAATGCGCAAAACTAACTTTTATAGAGCAGAGAGCAACTACCAATTATGTCTGGTATGTAATACTACATCTCTCCTACAGTGTGGGGGCAGCACTATAGATGCATGACTGGCCTCGATCATGAGCTGCTATCACTAGCACTTTCTAAGGACAAAAGCACAATGACCGCTAACCATGGGGCGGTGGATGTTGCATTTGATATTATGGTATTCCTGTCCTTTATTTGGTGTTGTGCACATATATCAGCCTGGAGCTCCCGGTAATGACCCCATAATCTACTCACATTTCTGAGATATTTGTGCTGGATTTTGGTGCACACTCTGGAGATGACTTGCGATCCTCCTCATCCTCTGAGACCAGATGTGTGTCTATATCAGAGTGATCTACAAGACATAGGTAGTGAAGTGTTATTACAGGTTGTCAATATAACAGTCAACATTTATACATGAAACATGGAAAACATAAAAACCACGTGGATATATTTGAGCCTTGAAGTCAACATTTCCATTGTTGGTGCTGCAGACAAGGACATACCTGACATTTGGGACAAGGATGGCAAGATAATAGCGTTGTCTCTAGCATTGTCTCTATCAGATATGGGGACAGATTCTATCTGCCTGTTTGGAAGAAGAAAAACACGTAAATCACAAGGAAACACAGTATAAAAGGGGTTGTCTCACTATACGAATACGACTATAAGGTCTAATAGGACATATGACTGCCATAGTGGGGAAGGTCTAATGCTCAAAACTAACTTTTAAGGGCCTGTCACACTAAGCGATATTGCTAGCAATATCGCTATAACGTCACTGATTTTGTGACGTTATAGCGATATTGCTAGCGATATCGCTATGTCTGATACTTACCTCCGACCGGCTCCCCCGCTGATAATCGCTGATCGCGCGAGAACATCCTGGGCCGTTTCTCATCGTCAGCTTCCTGTGGTGCCGACGAGCAACACGTGGACGCGGGCGGGAGGACGTCAGGATCGCCTCGTCTGACAGGTAAGTAGTGACCCCCGACCCCTGCTATGTCGCTGGTGAGATCTGCCTGTGTGGCAGCTCACTAGCGACCACTTAGCGATGCACCAGCGATCCTGACCGCGTCATATCGCTGGTGCATTGCTAAGTGTGACAGTGCCTTTATAGAGCGGAGTGGAAAACAACTACCAAGAATTTCTGGCATGTAATACTACATCTTTCCTACAGTGTGGACATTACTAAAAATGCATGACTGGCCACAATCATGGGCTGTTATCACCAGTGGTTTCTGAAGCCAAAATGACATTCAAATAAGATGACGGTCATCCTGGTCAGTGGAGAGTCGTTTTCGCCCTCTGGCGGTCTGTAGCATTGTTGTCCCCAATGTCTGCTGCTTGGCCTTGCTGTAATGGACTGCCATCTTAGAAATTTTAAGGATGGAGGCAATATGACGCTTACTGTATCCCTCTGCTCGTAAAGCCAGAATTGAGCCCTTCTTTTTCTCACTCAAGACTTTTCTTTTCAACTTCTTTGGCATGTTTAAAAGTTATTTTTTCATTCCTATTACTTTTTGGATATTACTAGCAATTGTTTTGCCATCCAGCTTGTCCTATTGCAAGAGGATTGTGAACACCACAGCAGGGTTTTTTATACTTTCCTTGGTTAAATAAGATTTGGTTCAGGTGATCACCTAATCAGAAGCACATTAAGTAGAATGAGGTATACTCTGGTTGGAATTCAACTGACACTGGAATGGAATGGCTGTCAGACATGTAGAGAAGCTGATTTTTATAAAACTGTGCAGTGGTCTTTTTTTGCCAGAGCTGTATAATTTTATTAGCTTATTATTTGCAGCTGGCGATACTACAGTATAAGCTTCTAAAGCGTCATTCCACTGTTCTTCAGTTACTGAAGGAATCAATTGATGCCATTTGTCCTCAAAAGAGATGACTGAATATTTCAAAGTTCGGTTCGGATTATGATCGCCAAATTTGCAATATTCGCCGATTTATTCATCGAATATTCATCAAACGCCATTCAAGTCAATGGGAGGCAAAAAGAAACACATACACAACACCTTCAAACGGGCCCAAAAGCTGCCAAAACACATCAAAATAGGGGCAGACACCAGGAAATTGGCCTCAATTCAACCACAGTACAAATTTTATAATAGCACAGCAGCAAGCAGCCATGCATGAGGTATCAGGGTCTGGGCCAGCATTTTACAGCTTAAAATTGAATTTCAAATTAAGTACAAAAAAATACTGGCAGACACCAGAAAAGTGGCATTAATTGCACAACAGTAGAAATAGTATAACAGGGACCGACACCCCTTACACTACAGCCAACCCGACAGATGGACACCAAACCAGGAGTGTTCACATTTCCAAATATTAATGGCAGACACCACCAAAGTGGCATGAATTTCACAAGAGTAGAAATAGTATAATAGAGACAGACACATCTTCCACTACAGCCAACCCAGCAGATGTACACCCAACCAGGAGTTCACACATTTCCAAATATTAGTGGCAGACATTGATAAAGTGGCATCAATTTTACCACAGTAGAAATAGTATAACAGGGACCGACACATCTTCCACTACAGCCAACCCAGCAGATGGACACTCATCCAGGAGTGTATACATTTCCAAAAATTAATGGCAGACGCCACCAAAGTGGCATCAATTGCACCACAGTAGAATTAGTATAATAAGGAGCGACATCTCTTACACTACAGCCAATGCAGCAGATGGACACCCAACCAGGAGAGTTCATATTTCCAAATATTAGTGGCAGACACCACCAAAGTGGCATGAATTTCACGAGAGTAGAAATAGTGTAATAGGGACCGACACATCTTCCACTACACCCAACCCAGCAGATGAATACCCAATCACTAGTATTCAAATTTCAAAAAATGATTAAAGTTAAATTTGCACCCTGGAGTAGGCTCCCATTATCTGTGGCTGGACGCATTAACCTGATTATAATAATACTACTCCCTAAATTTAGCTACTCCCTTCAGCACAGTGCGGTACCGGTGCCCAGGTCCTTTTTTGTAAGTCTCAATTCCCTGGTCACGTCTTTTATATGGGGGAAAACTAGGCCCAAACTTAAATTGTCCACTTTACAAAGACCAAAGAAGGGAGGTGGGGCGACGGTGCCAGATTTTTTCCTATACTACTTAACTGGGCAGGCTAAAGCTTTAAGTAAATGGATGCCGGGTAATTTCCTCCCCAATTCTGAAAGTCACTTGCTTCACGCTGCACAAGCGGATTGCCCATTAGTGTTCCTTGATTTGGAGAAAACTAATGTCCCACGTCTGCTACCCATGCTCCGGCTGGCACGATTAATATGGAGACAAATCAAGAACGTAATTGGGTTTAAAGATTTTATAGCTGCAATGCCCCTGTGGAATAATAACTATTTTCCGGGGTTGTTGAATCGCCCATCCACCGTTTTTTGGATTCAGTGTGGCGTCTCTTCAATGGGAGACTTGTATGACCGAGGGATCTTAAAGTCTTTTGAACAATTACAGGTCACACATGATTTTCCGAGATCTCAGTTTTTTCGTTATTTGCAGCTGAGATCGGCTCTTCAATCACATATGAGGGGTAGGGGTGTGGGCCGTACTATTTCATCTTTACCTCTGATAGGAATCCTCAATTCGCAGGGTCCCCAGGGTCTCATATCCTCTTTGTATACATACATGCTGTTAATAGGGGCAGACTCGACCTTAAGCTCCATTAAGAGGAGGTGGGAAAGACTCATCCCTAATGCGCAAAGAGAGGAGTGGGAGGAGATTCTGGAATCTCCGATTGGAGTATCACCATCTACTAACAATAGAATGATACAATTATATATAATTAATCAATCATATTTGACTCCGATGCAACTTTTTAGGATGGGTCGGCTTCAATCATCAGAATGTTTGCGATGTCACTTGCCAGATGCGGATTTTATTCATATGGTGTGGCAATGTCCCACTATCCTACATTACTGGAAATAGGTGACTACACTACTGACATCCCTGGTACAAACCCCTGTCCCTCTAGAGCCATTGGTCTGCTTGTTTGGGGTATGGGAGGAGGAGATTTGGGATCGCTATACTGGGGTCTTCCTGCGAGAGATGCTGTTTATGGCACGGAAAGGTGCTGGCATTGCGGTGGATGGGGGGTTCATGTCCTTCCCTTAGATTTTGGATCGAGTTGGTAAATTCGATTATTCCATATGAGCGCACGTTATACCAAAATAGGGGATGCCCGGGCAAATTTGAAAAGATTTGGGAGAGGTGGAATTCCTCTCATCTTACTTTGCAAGGCTGAGACATCACATGCGACATAATTTGATATAGGAGACCAGGCTGCGGAAATAGGAGATACTAGTTGATGTAGTGGTAGTTTGTAGTTTAGGAATTTTCTGAATGATACGACAAGGCTTGTGGAATTGGATTGATACACATGCTGGAAAATGTATAGCCAATTATCCTTTAGGTATGTTTGGAAGGATATGTACATTTGGCCTTGTTTATCTTTAAGAGTGTGCAATCTCTTTGCATTGTATTTTACATTGGACGGAAACATGTGTGCTATGTATAATGCTTGTTATCATAAGCTATTATGTATGTTGTACATTATTTGTGTCCTGAGGTTCAATAAACGAATTAAAAAAAAAAAAATATTTTTCAAATAATGAGGGCCTGACACCACTGAAGTGGCATCAATTTCACGAGAGTAGAAATAGTATAATAGGGACCAACACAACTTCTACTACAGCCAACCCAGCAGATGGAGACCAACCATGACTGTTCATATTTCCACAAATTTGTGTTAACATCTGCAGCAGGCACAGAAGCCACACTAAAGACATCACAGAGGGCAATTACGCAAGATCAAAGCAGCACACTAAAAACTTCAACATAGCCTAGTCTGTACTGTCTGCCATTGGGATGCAAAGTCCTTGGATCTTGTTCATCTTGATGAAAGTTAGGCGGGCTACACTTTCAGGGGACAACCGGCTGTGCTTATCCGTCAGGACACCACCAGCAGCGCTGAAGACATGTTCTGAGAGAATGCTGGATGCCGGGCATGATAAAACCTCCAAGGTGTAAGGGGCGAGTTCAGGCCACTCATCCATTTTGGAAGACCAAAATGTGAAAGGGTCCAAACCCTCCCTGATGCTATTGATATTCAGTTCTAGATACCCCTGCACCATCCTTTCCATTTGTTCACCACGAGTCAGATTTGGACTGGTGCACGAGCTGGTCCAACTGCGGTAACGTCGGCTGGCTGAGAGAGGGAGGTGTACGGTGAACTGGACAAACTGCTGGACCATGAGGGAAGTGCAGGAGGAGATGTGGATTGAAAAAGCTGTGAGAAAGCTGACAGGCTCTCACTCAGCCTGACTGGAGCAGGTAAAGAAGCCGAGGTTCTGCGGTCGGAGACCTGCATCACAATGCTTAGCACAGTAACAGAGGAGGAAGAAGCAGCAGATGCGATTGATGGGGTGGCTGTTGGTTTTTGAGGTCTGCTGGTCCGCATTTTAGAGCAGTGGGATTCCCAGAGTAAAGAATGTTGACTGTGAAGGTGCATACATCTAGCAGTCAAATAATTGCACTTTTTCCCTCTACTCAGTTTTTTCAAAGTTGGCAGATTACGTGAGATGGCTCATCCTTTGCGGTGTCAAAAAAGGCCCAGGCTAGGCAGACCTTGCCACCCATGCGAGCTGCAGACCCATAAACTCTGCTGGCCAAGTTGTGGCTGTGGAAATTGCTTGTCATGGCTACATCACTATGTGCGCCGTACTGCGCAACGTAAACGCCTCGTCTTCATCCTCCTCCACCTTCTCAGATGACCTACTCAGCTGTGTGCCTTTGTGTTTACGTCAACTGGGATTTATCCCCTATTCCACGTCCTTAGTTACCGTCCTCCACTTCCTGCCCTGACAGCACAGTACAGTCCAAGTGAGCCTAGATATCTGAGTCTCATCAGGATCACCCCTTCCCCCTGGGGGTTAACGTCTGGTAACGAGGTTCAGGGTGCTGCTCGGACCCTACTTCATCCTCCCCCCAGATCCAAGGTAAAAAATTTTGGACATTTTCAATTGGAATGTGTAAATAATCCACAAACAATGAATGATTCTGCATATAACTTTGAAATTGTGCTCCCTGGTAAGCCTCACCCATAATACACGATCGTTTTTTTACTTTTGCTAGTATTTTTTTTTTTAAAAAAGTAATAATCGTAGCAGAAGTGGTCATCAGAGGTTGTTACCTGACCAATCAGAGAGGGGAGGTGCTACGTTAGGGGTCCTGTTACCATAGTTTGCTGGGGGGCACCATTGGCTCTATCTGCCTAAGGCACCAAAATAACTTGTTCTGACCCTAATCATGATACCTATAAAAATACTGAAAAACATGTCTGTATATGAGAAGAATCTAACCAAAAGCAATATAGATGTTTTATCATTTTTTAATGCAATAAAGTTGTTAATAATTTGCAATAATGATAAAAGACAGTGTATAAGTACTGTCACTTTTTGTAGAAAGGAGCAGATGATGATGATTCTGCTCCTCGGGCCTTGGTTTGCACTTGTGCCGTTTTTGGACATCCATGTCTGGATCACACATGACAGAGAGGAGAAGAGCTGGAATGTGTGATGTGATCTGAGTAGTTGGAGTTTTCCTGGATTCCTGCAGCATCGCGATTAACCATATGGCCTTCTGTCTGACCATGGGCAGGAAGGTGAAGGAGCAGCCGCTTCCTTCCATCTGTCCATGGCCTTGTAGGTGAAGGAACAGCTGCTTCCTTCTGTACATGGCCAAGTAGGAGAAGGAGCAGCCGCTTCCTTCTGTCTGTACATGGCCAAGTAGGAGAAGGAGCATCCGCTTCCTTCTTTCCGTAAATATCTGGTAGGTGAAGGAGCAGCCGCTGCCTTCTGTCTGTCCATATCTGGTAGTCTTCTCCTTACCACCACGTTGTAGATGAGTCATCCAGATGGTGACATAGCAAGTATAGCTGAAAGAAGGCCTTCAATTTCAGCCTTTAATTACTTGCTATGTTAATCCAGAGGAAGGCGAAAAATAACCCTGAGGACTTGTTGTTGGATTATCCTCATATCACGGGAAAAATATTCCTTCCTGACCCCAAGTATGGCGATCGGAATAAATCCCTGGATGTTTGGTGCTCAAATCTACGTGGATGTTCTGTGGTGGAAGCTCGGTAGGTTTGTCACAGTCCGGTAAATTAGAAAGTCCAGTTTCGTTGTCTCATCTGATTAATTGTAAATCTTCATTCCTGGATGTTACTGGAATGGGGCTGATTGTTATCAGCCTAATAGTCCTGCTGTAAGAAGAGAAATATACACGTCTGAGAATCAGCTCCTCACATTCAGTATATACAGTGTACTGAGAGATATAACAATAAGGGATATAGTGGGTAAGTGCGTTTCTGGGTAGTGATAACATTATGGATGTCTGTATGTGTTATACTTACATAGCAATATGGGAATGGTGGGTCGGACCTGCCGCACTCCACATCGCTCCAGTCTATGGAGTGGAAGAACGGGTGGGACCTGATGGATGACTTTATGGCCAATCGGGCAGATGGAGTTTTGCAGAGAAGCTAAAAAACGAAAGAGACCATTAGTCATTAGATTATATATTATTACTGATAAGTTATTACACAATGTCTATGGACTGTCCACATCTTATCTTCTATCTATTCTTGTAATCCACTGCCATCTTTATCCATCTGATACTACTCACCTTTTTTATGATGTCAATGGTATTAGTGCACATCCCTGGTGGAAAATAAGGGATGTGCTCACGTAGAGACTGGTGGTATTCATCCGTTGAGCCTTTGCTGTAAAATGGCCAGTCCCCTACGCTCATCATATATAGGATGACTCCAAAGGAAAAGGAGTCTGCCAGATGGTTGTATCCTTCTTCATCCATTATCTGTGGGAACATGAGATTGGAGAGAAGCTGAATATACCGGGATGGGGAATTGCACACATACTATGAGGACCGGTCTGTGATTTGATGTGAGTAGGATGCATTGGGATCAGATTATCCCTCAATCCTACTATCGGGACCAGTCACATGTTCCTTACCTCAGGCGCCATGTAACCCTTAGTGCCAACAACGTACTCCACTATGTCACCCTCAGACACATTTGTGACTGATACGCCAAAGTCGCAGATTTTGATGTGTCCGGTGTCTTGGATGAGGATGTTATCTGGCTTCAGGTCACTGCAGGGAGAAGGAGCAGACAGTGATTGTGAGGATAATTCATGATAGAACTTTCTACAATAGATACAGTATGTAAGGAGAGAACAGAGAGTCACAGGTGACAGATTTATGGAAGTGAAATGATTACCTATGTATGACGCCGTGTTCATGCAGGAATTGGAGTCCGCACACCATCTCTGCCGCAAAGAGTCTGTGGAGTAGAAAGTACAGGGTGGATCAGTGGTTACACACACAATCATACGGAGGACATGAGGAGATCACACACGTGTGTCCTTTTCACCTCATTATTTGCTCTTGTTGTCATTCTCCATTGCTCTAGGACTACAATGTGCGGGCAGCAGATTATCTAGATTCAGTATAAGACATTTTACCTTATTGTCTTTGTGTTAAACAGCATTGAATCTTTCATGTGGTGCAACAGGTCTCCTCCGGCCATATAGTCCATGGCTATTGCACACTCCGTAGGTGTCTCCATAAACGCCCTCATAGACATTAGGTAGGGGCACCCGGCAGCCATTCTCATGACTTCTACCTCTGTAGAGATTATGTATGTTATGTCCTCACAAGATCTCTTGTCCATGATCTTAATGGCCAGAAGTCCTTCATTGACTGGATCTGATGCCAAGCTGACCTGGAGAAAAATCACAACAGATCAGACCAAACTCCCATCTATACTGGGTAATATGTCACTAGTTTATCCCAAGTATCATTACATATGAACATCCTGTAATGAATAAGTCCATCCCTCCTGTGTATCTGTGCAGGATACATTGAGGAACACGGACAAATATAAATTGACACTTACTTTTCCATAGTTTCCTTTTCCAAGATCTTTCAGGAGCTCAAGACTGAAAAGGTCCATAGGTTGGTCTGTGTGGACCAGTCCTCTTTGTGGAGAAATATGTACACTGGCATCTGCAAGGTCTTGTGCCGGCATGTCTATTGTGTCGTGGGACATCTTATCCATTCCATCTGCTGGGATGATACAAGATTTATTAACCCTTTAGCGAATTCATAATGGAAATGGTTGTCATGTTGTGCAGCAAATGTATGGAGCGGACTCAGGAACTGAGCATGCGTCATACCAATGCCTGCTGTATTACATAGCATCCACCTGCCTATAACTGCAGCCACCAGAGCGTTCTCCGATTACTGCTGTTTAACCATTTCAAAGCCGGCAGTGGTATTTAAATGAAGTCAGTGCTGATTTATGTGCCACCAGCAGCCATTACCCCTCCCCCCAGGACACAGCTGCAGGGGGTCATTTGTTTGAAATGACTACATGGGCCTGCTGAAAGCCCCTGTCTTTCATATTCCACCTTCTGTTAAGACCAGCCTGGCTTAATTTTTATATGAGAACATTAATTTAGCTATATACAGTTCTATCACAGTATATAGTACAAGCGATCAAAAAATCACAGGTTCAAGTCCCCTAAGGAGACTAAAGAAAAGAATTTAAAAAAATATTAGCCGCCTCATTAATAACAATAATAAAAATAATATTAATAGGCATATCTAGTATCACCCCATCTGTATAAATCTGATGTACAAAAATATAACATTTATTAACGCAAACAGTAAACACTGATGTGAGAAAAAGAAAATTGAAACATCAGGATTGTGGGGTTTTTTAGGGCGCTGTGTTCACCTAAAAAAATGCAATTTAAAGATATCACAATGTCCGGTCTACCCAGGAAAGGTATCAATAATAGCTAGAACTCGACACGCAAAAATCAAGTCCTCGCACAGCACCATCGAGCTATCAAAAACATACAATGTCTCGCCATATGGGGACACTATACATTTTTGTTCTAAAATTCCTTTCACCACTTAATTAAAAAAAAAAAAAAACGATACATGTTCATTAGTGCCATAGTTGTAACTGACATCGAGAAACATTTTGGAAGGCCATTTTTACCACTCAATAAACCAAAAACAATGGCTGAATAACTTTTTCCACAATTTTACCACATTTTGAATCATTTTCCAGAACATTGAATAGTGTACAAAAATACAGCTCTGTCCACTAAAAAACACAAGTCCACATACAGCTAAATTGGCAGAATAGTTAAGCAATAAATAGTTATGGGTTTTCAAAGGAGGGAGGAAAAACAACCAAAGGTTACCCTGTCAAGAAGGGGTTATCAAATATAGCTCCAGAGCAAATATTTGAATTTTACACAGCTTTATGTAAATAAGCCGGAAATGTCTAATATTTGGGCTCTCATTTATCAAAACTGTCCAATAGCAAAAGCGTTCCTGTTGCCGATAGCAACAAATCACAGCACAGATTCCATTTCTTAACATTCTATAGAACAATGAAGCCGCATTGTGATTGGTTGCTATGGACAAGAAGGACAGTTCTTCTGCAATTTTGATAAGTGAGGCCTGTACATAATATTAGGAGTATAATTCCCCTCCTCCCAGTCTTATTATACAGAGCAGTTTCCATCATACCTGGCTCTTCTTTATCCGGTGAGGTGTGTGGTGGAGAATCACTCAGCTGTTTGTTCTCTGGGATGGAGATGTTCTCAGATGATGTCCTGGACCTCCGTAATGCACCATTCCCATTTATAATGGGTTTGGCATAGATGAGACGTCTCCTACATTGGACAACCCAATCTCTGCTGTTCCTGATCCTCTTCTGGGCTGCCGCTCTTTGTAGGTTCCGTGCCTCCAGACTTTCAGATCTGGAGACTGTGACGTGTCTTGGTGGTTCTTGGAGAACCTCTTCCTGCTCTAACTCTGTGCTGATGTTTCTCCGCTTATTGAGGATGTCATCTTTGTTCCTCTTCCGTATTTCAGGGACCAGATCTCCGATTTTTTTCAGGGAGATAAGAAAGGCCCTCTGAAGCTCAGCAGAGGCTGCAGAGTGAGACTCCATGAGGGTCTCCATATTCCTTCTCTCTGTTAGGATCTCATGTATTTTGGTCTTTCTCATTGTCTCCAGATTTTGTCGTTTGGATGCCATTTCTGGGCTGTCAGTGTCCATGTCTGGTAGTATAGAGTCTTTTCGCCCTAAAGCGAACAATGGTACCTGCTCTTCTTTAATTCCTCTCTTCTCTCTCAGAACCTGATCTCTTTGGGCTCTTCTTCTGTCTTTATCCATTTTAGAATAAATTTGTGCTTCGTTTACCATGAAAAACATAAGGGGCTGCCTCACCCTTGGGAGTCTGTAAGGCAGTGATTTCCCTTTGGCCGCAACAATGGAATATAGAATGTGTAGAATGTGATGATGTCATCACATCACTTGTGACATCGGCTTTATTGTGATGTCACTGTGAGAGATGGTAGATAGATAAGTAGATAGATAGATAGAGACTTTAGATTGATAAGTAGATAGATAGATAATACTGTAGATAGGTGGATAGGTATGTAGATAGCAAATTTGAAGGATGGTGATCCAAACTTTTGCTGATGTTTATATATAATGTGCACAATTTGTATTTCTGATTATTTGTTTTATTTTTGAAAAATTACAGTGCTGTCAATCAACCCAAAAGGTTAATAAACCTCAGCCCTGACTATTTAGGAATATAAAAGTGAGGTTTTGTCTTTCTTAGGCCGGCGTCACACTTGCCGTATGAAAAATCGGTCCGATTTTCTTGGCCGAGAATCGCAGGAGTCTTCTCCGTCACCACGGATTAGCTGCAGTGCTGTCAATGTGATGGACGTGCTGCAGACAAAGAGAGACCTTTTGAGGTTAAAGGGGTATTCCCATCTCCAAAATCCTGTCCCAATATATAGTAGGGATAATAATAATATTAGCAAATATCTCCAATTAGGAATGTAGTGTAGTTCTTCTGATTCACTATGTCGCTTAGTGCATTGCAGTAGCTTAGGTTTCCATGGTTACAACCACTAGCAACAAACAATCTGTCACATCAACTCATATAGTAACTACTACATTTCTAATTGGAGGTATTTGCTATTATTATTATACATATTGGGGTAGGGTCTTAGTGATGGGGAATACCCTTTTAAGTTCCCACTATGAGGTTTTGATGCTGCAACTTACTTTTCCAGCAAAGTGGATGAAATAGAAATCTCATGCCCATTGTAGTTTTTTTTTTTTTTTTAACGATCTGTAGCCTGATGTGCGGTGCGTGTTTCAAATCTGGAACATGTCATTTTCTCTTGCGACATGGAGTTTCAGGGCTCGCTCACACCGTTGTCGATTCTCTCATGCGAGCCATATGCATATGACACTTGGATCAAACTCTGATCCAAGTGTGATCTGATTGTCTCTTGTGAGAGAATCTTGTCACAAGTGTGGAGAAGATGAGAACGTAATTTCTCCTTCTCCTCCATTGCTGGCATCTGCGGTAATCAGACTGCACTCGGATGTCATCTGAGTGCAGTCTGATGTTTCTCACACACAGACTTGTGTGGGGGCGCATGGTCATCGGATGTACCTGAATTAGCATGAGTGTATATTCACAGACCTGCACTGCCCCATAGTATAACACTGGGCCGCGTGCTCTCCGCTAAAACATCACACAGCGCTCGGCCGTGTCATACAGAGGCCTGAGTAACACTTGTTCTGTATTGCTACAGTAGTCTATGATAGAAGGGTTTCTTAAAGAGGACAGTCCCTTTAAATGCATGATGAGTTTATTACCAGTTTGAAAAATAACACATTGTAGACATTTACCATCTGTTTACTGAACTTTTACCTAAATATTTGGTCCCAGCAGGATGTTACTGAATATCTGACCAAATATTTGGGAGAGCCGGGTGTTTGTATTGATGTAGCAGAGATGTGTTTGTACACCGTGGGAAAATCATTCTACGTGGGGGGACATGTACAGTATTCTCCTGTATCATTCATCTCTTAAAGCCTTGTGGCATTTGTTGTGTTCTGTGCATTTTGGATCATGCGCATACAATATTTATTCCACAGAAAATGTCAATAAGTTTCTCTCATTGATTGATGGGCATTTTTCTTTTCAATGTACAGATGTGTTAGAAGCTCCAGAGGGCACCGCCAAGATCCCTCCTTGCCACCTTAGGCAAGTGCCCGCCGCTCCATCTCTACAAGCACGAGCATCTGTATTCCGGCTGCCCGCACCATCTGTTGGATATCCCTGATCATTGCTATCTCTACTGTCAGCGATATATTGCGCAGGATTGCCATCACAGACCCCTGAGCAGTTCATGCGTAGCGCTGCATAAAGCCACATCAGGGCATCGAGCTACAGGAAATGACTGTGTTACAGCTCGTCTTTATGATTTTACAATATTCTATCCTTCCCGCATTAGGATGTGAATAAACGTCCCGTTCAGGGGTCCGTAACTGTGGAGGGGGCTCACAAATGTCTGAGAGAAGAACTTCCCAATGCTGGAAACGAAATAATCAGTAGTTGTAGGAGTGAGAGCGGTTTCCAAATCTTGTCACACTCCAACTATTTCCAAAAGAAATAACATTTGTTCTTGTATTCGGTATCCTTATAGACACGGCTTATGTCAGTGCTTATTAATAAGTCTCCTCTCTTCTGGAATCCTCATAGAACGTTTTCATCGTAAAATCTGTAATTATTTTGGAGATTTTTAAATTATAAGTTGTAAAGTAATTTTTAAACAATATATTGGCATAAACATGAATGGGCTCTTCAATGTGCCCCTTTTTGAAGCACAGGGACCGCTAAGTCCTGCATTATAGGGACCCTGCAAAAAGCAACATACAGTGGCGTGCTAAAGTATTCACCCCCTCTGCATTTTTTGGGTTTTGCTTCTTCACATTCTGGAATTTCTCTTTTTTTTTGGAGGGTTTGCTTTTGTCTATGTAAAGAACATGTCTACAATTGTGAACATTTGTTTTTCTTTTTTATTGTGAAGTAAACAGGACAAAATAACTGAAAACTTCACTGTGCATAACTATTCACACCCTAAAGTCAGTACTTTGTAGAACCTCCTTTTGCAGTAAGTACAACTGCATTTTGCTTTGGATAATTCTCTATAAGCTTTCTACACCTTTCCACAGGGATTTTTGCCCATTCCTCAAGGCAAAACCTCTCCAGCTCCTTCAAGTTAGGCCCCTTCACACATTAGTGTCTCCAGCACGTGTGGTGACAGTTTCCACACGTACTGGAGACACTTGCACACATAGACGTATTCAAATCTATGGGTCTGCGCACATGTCAGTGAGTTTCAACGGATCGTGTGCAAAACACGTAGACATGCCAGTTTTTTGCCAGCAGCACGGTCTGCAATATGTCCTACACACTGTCACATGGATGATATCCATGTGTCATAAGTGTGACATGTACTGGAGTCTGGGAAAAGCTTTACAGTTGGCGCTTTTCTAGGCGCTTAGTGCTGAATCCAGCTCTCTTCATTGTCGTCTGGTCTCCCTGCGATCATTGATACCAGGCAACGCTGATGACAATTGTAGTCTGCGCATATCAAATAAATCATTTTAATGAAAATCGTTACTTTTCCTAACCAGCTGTGGGAAAACAGACAGCTGGGGGCTGTTGTTATTTTGGGAAGGGGCCAGTAGCTATAAGGTTTCAAGCCTATTAAAAATGATTACAGCTGTCTGCTTAGCTTTTAGTGGTTAGTAAAAAGGGAGAACCCAAAAATAAAATGTCGGGTTTTCCCTATTTTTACTAACCAGCAAAGGCGATACAGACAGCTGTGGGCTGAGAATAATAGGCTGGCAAAAGACCATGGCTATTGACCCTCAGCCATCCCAGAAATGGAGCATCCATTAGAATTTTGGCCCTTAGCCTTGGCTCTTTCCACTTGCCGTTGGCCAGTGGGGTAACAGTTTTGAGGTTGATGTCAGCTGTTTTATGCTCCCGTGCTTGAAGCCCAGGGGTTGGTAATGGAGAGTCATCTGTCAGACACCTCCATTACTAACCCCATAGTCCAAATTAATAAAGATGCACACAGAGAAAAGTCCTTTAATTGTACAAATTACTCCCCGGCAATCGCCCTCTTTTACCCATTTAATAACCTAAAACTAAAAAAAATCAAAGTAATTCTCACCTGTCTGCCGTTAATCCATAATGATGTCCCATGACGATTCCCATCTCTGCTTCATCTGAATGGTTTGGTGAGCGGTGACATCAGTAATGTGACCAC
>NW_027362375.1:15000-17500 GCF_039654945.1 Dendrobates tinctorius | reverse complement strand
TTCTCCGGCTTGGGCATGGACCGCCAGACAAAGCCGCGGACCATGAACCATCCAGCCTGCTCTGAGGGGACATAGTCAGAGGGGGCGTCCGCCTTCAAGAGCCCTCCTTCCCACGAGGACTCCAGATTTGCCCCCCTGACAGCCATCACCTCCAGAGAACCAGGGACCGCCGAGGGAGGGTCTGGTCAAAGCTCACGTACCCCAGGAGAGCTTCTCCGGCTTGGGCACAGACCGCCAGACAAAGCCGCGGACCATGAACCATCCAGCCGGCTCTGAGGGGACATGGTCAGAAGGGGCGTCCGCCTTCTAGAGCCCAAACTCGGCCACGGACTCCAGATTTGCCCCCCTGAATGCCATCACCCTTCAGAAGACCAGGGACCACCGAGGGAGGGTCTGGTCAGGCTCAGGTACCCCAGGATCGCCTCTCTCACTTGGGACGCACGACCAGCAAAAGTCCCTCCTGGAGCCGTGGAAGTTCAGTCTCGGCCGTATTTTGCAACTTCCACGACAAGAGGGACCACCTTCTAAGTCGCCTACCCGAGCCAGAGAACCATAGGAACAACCGCCATACATCGGGGTAGAGAGAGCCCACTCTCTCCTATATTCTCCCGCAGGTGCGCATTACTATGTATTTGCATTGCGGGACAATGTACTTCAATGAGCGGGACAAAGTCGGAAATGTATCCGACCTCCTGGAACTGTGCGGCTGCTACAGCAGTCAGAAATTCCCCATTCCGGTTCTTTTTCACTTGGATTTTTTTTTTTGCAATTTTTTGCCTAAAACGTATTCCTCCAACATGTACTAGCTCATGACACTTGAAATTTTTGAGCCAATTGATAATAACAGCTTTTTAGAGCTCAAAAACAAAAAAAATTTGAGCGAACAAAAAATGTTCGAAAATGACCTCAGCTCCTGGAACTGTTTTCGGTACACCTCCAGAGAGGCTCCCCTGCCTGGAAGTCTGTCACTGCTCAGCTCGAAATTTTTCTAAGTCCCAAAATTCGGTTTTTCATCCAAAATTCAACTTTCTGCCCAGGATCCACAAACTTTAAACCCAGTTGGGGGACCCTCCCTGGGGGCCCTACAACATACTGAAGCCCCCCTGTGGTGGAAGTAGGGGAATTTACTTATTTTTACACAAAATCACAAAATTCCATTTTTTGTTCGCAAAACACTTTTTTGTCCTCAAGAAACTTTTTTGTCCTCAAAACACTTTTTTGTCCTCGAGAAACTTTTTTGTCCTCAAGAAACTTTTTTGTCCTCAAAACACTTTTTTGTCCTCAAAACTCAATTTCTTCCATAATTCGACTTTCCCCCAAAAAACCACACATTCTACCCTCATGGGAGGCACTCTCCCTCGGGTCCCCACATCATATTGACGCCCCAGAGCGGTGGGAGAAGGGGAAATCTGATTTTTGCACAAAAATCCAAAAATCGCTCTAAGTCCAAAAATCCTGAAAATTTTTCTAAGTCCCAACGGTACTTTCTGAAAAGTGTACCCAGGCCCCTGGAAGCCTCCTAGGTACACCTCCTGAGACTCCCCCCTTCCTGGAAGTCTGACACATCTCGAAATTTTTCTAAGTCCCAAAAACTGGTTTTTGCTCCATAATTCGACTTTCCCCCCAAAAGCCACACATTCTACCCTCATGGGAGGCACTCTCCCTCGGGTCCCCACATCATATTGACGCCCCAGAGCGGTGGGAGAAGGGGAAATTCGATTTTTGATCAAAAATCCAAAAATCGCTCTAAGTCCAAAAATCCTGAAAATTTTTCTAAGTCCCAACGGTACTTTCTGAAAAGTGTACCCAGGCCCCTGGAAGCCTCCTAGGTACACCTCCCGAGGCGCCCCCTTCCTGGAAGTCTGTCACATCTCGAAATTTTTCTAAGTCCCAAAAAATGGTTTTTGCTCCATAATTCGACTTTCCCCCCAAAAGTCACACATTCTACCCTCATGGGAGGCACTCTCCCTCGGGTCCCCACTTCATATTGACGCCCCAGAGCGGTGGGAGAAGGGAAAATTCGATTTTTGCACAAAAATCCAAAAATCGCTCTAAGTCCAAAAATCTTGAAAATTTTTCTAAGTCCCAACGGTACTTTCTGAAAAGTGTACCCAGGCCCCTGGAAGCCTCCTAGGTACACCTCCCGAGGCGCCCCCTTCCTGGAAGTCTGACACATCTCGGAATTTTTTCTAAGTCCCCAAAAATGGTTTTTGCTCCATAATTCGACTTTCCCCCCAAAAGTCACACATTCTACCCTCATGGGAGGCACTCTCCCTCGGGTCCCCACTTCATATTGACGCCCCAGAGCGGTGGGAGAAGGGAAAATTCGATTTTTGCACAAAAATCCAAAAATCGCTCTAAGTCCAAAAATCTTGAAAATTTTTCTAAGTCCCAACGGTACTTTCTGAAAAGTGTACCCAGGCCCCTGGAAGCCTCCTAGGTACACCTCCCGAGGCGCCCCCTTCCTGGAAGTCTGACACATCTCGGAATTTTTTCTAAG
>NW_027362375.1:0-5000 GCF_039654945.1 Dendrobates tinctorius | reverse complement strand
TTCGCTCTCTCGCTCTCCCTCTCCCTTCCGAGCCGCCTCGGAGGACGACGTACGAGGAGCGGAAGGCGATGGCGAGTCGGGTGGGGGCACACCGCGCAGTGAGAACCCCCCCTCGCCTGCCTCCACAGCTCTGTCATCCCCCCCACTAACGTAGGGGCTCGGGAAAGACTAGTGGCGCGGAGCTCGGCAGCGGCGTGGAAACGCCACCCACCGCCGCCGCTCTCGCTGGTGCCCGCCGCGGAGGCCGCCCTTCGGGCGATGCGTGGCACGGACCTCCGCGGGCAGGGCTGCGCATCTGGAACTTCGAAAAGGGCCGCCCTTGCTAACACTGTGCTTCCCCACGCGGGGAGCGATTCGGACGGCTGGCCCCCACGCCGGGGTGGGTGGGCGCCCCGCCGTTCGCCCGCGTGGGTCGTCAGACCACTGTTCATCGTTCGGTGCGATTCAAACTTCCCACAGCTCGGCCGCCTCCGTCCTCGAACGGGAGGTGACGGCCGGCGTGCGCGCCCAAAGATAGGTGGTGGAAGCCCGGGGGTACAGGAGGAAGGACACCGCTCACCGTAAACCGACGCGAGCTCCAAAGCCCGGGTCGAGCGAGCAGCACCACCTCCCCACCCGGGAGCGCCGTGCCAGATCGATCGGAGGATAAGACCGCTCTGAGAGGACATGGACGAGAGGGGCGTCCGCCTTCCGGAGCCCCCCCTTTCGGACGAGGACTCCGGATTTGCCCCCCGAAAGCCATCACCTCCAGAGAACCAGGGACCGCCGAGGGAGGGTCTGGTCAGGCTTGGGTACCCCAGCATTGCCTCTCTCGCTTGGGATGCACGATCGGCAAAAGTCCCTCTCGGAGCTGTGGAAGTTCGGTCTCAGCCGGAGTGCGCAACTTCCAGACGAGAGGGACCACATGCCAAGTCGCCTACCCAAGTCGGGGAACCAGAGAAACAACTGCTTTCTATCGGGGTAGAGAGACGACACTCTCTCAAGTACATTCTGCCAGAGGTGCGCATTCCTATGTATTTGCATTGCGGGACAACGTCCCCACTTTAAGGGGACGAAGTCGGAACTGTACCCGGCCTCAAGTCACTGTAGGGCGGATGCGGCACCTAGAAAATTCCTCATTCCGGTTCTTTTTCACTTAGTCGTTTTTTTTTTTGGCAAGAATGTACCCCAGGATGGCCAAAAAGCCAAAGCCAGGGACTGAGAACCATCGAGCATGCTCTGAGGGGACATAGTCAGAGGGGGCGTCCGCCTTCCAGAGCCCTCCTTCCCACGAGGACTCCAGATTTGCCCCCCCCCCCCTGACAACAGCCATCGCCTCCAGAGAACCAGGGACCACCGAGGGAGGGTCTGGTCGAAGCTCAGGTACCCAGGATAGCTTCTCCGGCTTGGGCATGGACCGCCAGACAAAGCCGCGGACCATGAACCATCCAGCCTGCTCTGAGGGGACATAGTCAGAGGGGGCGTCCGCCTTCAAGAGCCCTCCTTCCCACGAGGACTCCAGATTTGCCCCCCTGACAGCCATCACCTCCAGAGAACCAGGGACCGCCGAGGGAGGGTCTGGTCAAAGCTCACGTACCCCAGGACAGCTTCTCCGGCTTGGGCACAGACCGCCAGACAAAGCCGCGGACCATGAACCATCCAGCCGGCTCTGAGGGGACATGGTCAGAAGGGGCGTCCGCCTTCTAGAGCCCAAACTCGGCCACGGACTCCAGATTTGCCCCCCTGAATGCCATCACCCTTCAGAAGACCAGGGACCACCGAGGGAGGGTCTGGTCAGGCTCAGGTACCCCAGGATCGCCTCTCTCACTTGGGACGCACGACCAGCAAAAGTCCCTCCTGGAGCCGTGGAAGTTCAGTCTCGGCCGTATTTTGCAACTTCCACGACAAGAGGGACCACCTTCTAAGTCGCCTACCCGAGCCAGAGAACCATAGGAACAACCGCCATACATCGGGGTAGAGAGAGCCCACTCTCTCCTATATTCTCCCGCAGGTGCGCATTACTATGTATTTGCATTGCCGGGACAATGTACTTCAATGAGCGGGACAAAGTCGGAAATGTATCCGACCTCCTGGAACTGTGCGGCTGCTACAGCAGTCAGAAATTCCCCATTCCGGTTCTTTTTCACTTGGATTTTTTTTTTTGCAATTTTTTGCCTAAAACGTATTCCTCCAACATGTACTAGCTCATGACACTTGAAATTTTTGAGCCAATTGATAATAACAGCTTTTTAGAGCTCAAAAACAAAAAAAATTTGAGCGAACAAAAAATGTTCGAAAATGACCTCAGCTCCTGGAACTGTTTTCGGTACACCTCCAGAGAGGCTCCCCTGCCTGGAAGTCTGTCACTGCTCAGCTCGAAATTTTTCTAAGTCCCAAAATTCGGTTTTTCATCCAAAATTCAACTTTCTGCCCAGGATCCACAAACTTTAAACCCAGTTGGGGGACCCTCCCTGGGGGCCCTACAACATACTGAAGCCCCCCTGTGGTGGAAGTAGGGGAATTTACTTATTTTTACACAAAATCACAAAATTCCATTTTTTGTTCGCAAAACACTTTTTTGTCCTCAAGAAACTTTTTTGTCCTCAAAACACTTTTTTGTCCTCGAGAAACTTTTTTGTCCTCAAGAAACTTTTTTGTCCTCAAAACACTTTTTTGTCCTCAAAACTCAATTTCTTCCATAATTCGACTTTCCCCCAAAAAACCACACATTCTACCCTCATGGGAGGCACTCTCCCTCGGGTCCCCACATCATATTGACGCCCCAGAGCGGTGGGAGAAGGGGAAATCTGATTTTTGCACAAAAATCCAAAAATCGCTCTAAGTCCAAAAATCCTGAAAATTTTTCTAAGTCCCAACGGTACTTTCTGAAAAGTGTACCCAGGCCCCTGGAAGCCTCCTAGGTACACCTCCTGAGACTCCCCCCTTCCTGGAAGTCTGACACATCTCGAAATTTTTCTAAGTCCCAAAAACTGGTTTTTGCTCCATAATTCGACTTTCCCCCCAAAAGCCACACATTCTACCCTCATGGGAGGCACTCTCCCTCGGGTCCCCACATCATATTGACGCCCCAGAGCGGTGGGAGAAGGGGAAATTCGATTTTTGATCAAAAATCCAAAAATCGCTCTAAGTCCAAAAATCCTGAAAATTTTTCTAAGTCCCAACGGTACTTTCTGAAAAGTGTACCCAGGCCCCTGGAAGCCTCCTAGGTACACCTCCCGAGGCGCCCCCTTCCTGGAAGTCTGTCACATCTCGAAATTTTTCTAAGTCCCAAAAAATGGTTTTTGCTCCATAATTCGACTTTCCCCCCAAAAGTCACACATTCTACCCTCATGGGAGGCACTCTCCCTCGGGTCCCCACTTCATATTGACGCCCCAGAGCGGTGGGAGAAGGGAAAATTCGATTTTTGCACAAAAATCCAAAAATCGCTCTAAGTCCAAAAATCTTGAAAATTTTTCTAAGTCCCAACGGTACTTTCTGAAAAGTGTACCCAGGCCCCTGGAAGCCTCCTAGGTACACCTCCCGAGGCGCCCCCTTCCTGGAAGTCTGACACATCTCGGAATTTTTTCTAAGTCCCCAAAAATGGTTTTTGCTCCATAATTCGACTTTCCCCCCAAAAGTCACACATTCTACCCTCATGGGAGGCACTCTCCCTCGGGTCCCCACTTCATATTGACGCCCCAGAGCGGTGGGAGAAGGGAAAATTCGATTTTTGCACAAAAATCCAAAAATCGCTCTAAGTCCAAAAATCTTGAAAATTTTTCTAAGTCCCAACGGTACTTTCTGAAAAGTGTACCCAGGCCCCTGGAAGCCTCCTAGGTACACCTCCCGAGGCGCCCCCTTCCTGGAAGTCTGACACATCTCGGAATTTTTTCTAAGTCCCCAAAAATGGTTTTTGCTCCATAATTCGACTTTCCCCCCAAAAGTCACACATTCTACCCTCATGGGAGGCACTCTCCCTCGGGTCCCCACTTCATATTGACGCCCCAGAGCGGTGGGAGAAGGGAAAATTCGATATTTGCACAAAAATCCAAAAATCGCTCTAAGTCCAAAAATCTTGAAAATTTTTCTAAGTCCCAACGGTACTTTCTGAAAAGTGTACCCAGGCCCCTGGAAGCCTCCTAGGTACACCTCCCGAGGCGCCCCCTTCCTGGAAGTCTGACACATCTCGGAATTTTTTCTAAGTCCCCAAAAATGGTTTTTGCTCCATAATTCGACTTTCCCCCCAAAAGTCACACATTCTACCCTCATGGGAGGCACTCTCCCTCGGGTCCCCACTTCATATTGACGCCCCAGAGCGGTGGGAGAAGGGAAAATTCGATTTTGCACAAAAATCCAAAAATCGCTCTAAGTCCAAAAATCTTGAAAATTTTTCTAAGTCCCAACGGTACTTTCTGAAAAGTGTACCCAGGCCCCTGGAAGCCTCCTAGGTACACCTCCCGAGGCGCCCCCTTCCTGGAAGTCTGACACATCTCGGAATTTTTTCTAAGTCCCCAAAAATGGTTTTTGCTCCATAATTCGACTTTCCCCCCAAAAGTCACACATTCTACCCTCATGGGAGGCACTCTCCCTCGGGTCCCCACTTCATATTGACGCCCCAGAGCGGTGGGAGAAGGGAAAATTCGATTTTTGCACAAAAATCCAAAAATCGCTCTAAGTCCAAAAATCTTGAAAATTTTTCTAAGTCCCAACGGTACTTTCTGAAAAGTGTACCCAGGCCCTGGAAGCCTCCTAGGTACACCTCCGAGGCGCCCCCTTCCTGGAAGTCTGTCACATCTCGAAATTTTTCTAAGTCCCAAAAAATGGTTTTTGCTCCATAATTCGACTTTCCCCCCAAAAGTCACACATTTCTACCCTCATGGGAGGCACTCTCCCTCGGGTCCCCTCAACATATTGACGCCCCAGAGCGGTGGGGAGAAGGGGAAATCTGATTTTTGCACAAAAATCCAAAAATCGCTCTCTAAGTCCAAAAATCCTGAAAATTTTTCTAAGTCCCACGGTA
>NW_027362374.1:25000-28080 GCF_039654945.1 Dendrobates tinctorius | reverse complement strand
ACTGAGAACCATCGAGCATGCTCTGAGGGGACATAGTCAGAGGGGGCGTCCGCCTTCCAGAGCCCTCCTTCCCACGAGGACTCCAGATTTGCCCCCCCCCCCCTGACAACAGCCATCGCCTCCAGAGAACCAGGGACCACCGAGGGAGGGTCTGGTCGAAGCTCAGGTACCCAGGATAGCTTCTCCGGCTTGGGCATGGACCGCCAGACAAAGCCGCGGACCATGAACCATCCAGCCTGCTCTGAGGGGACATAGTCAGAGGGGGCGTCCGCCTTCAAGAGCCCTCCTTCCCACGAGGACTCCAGATTTGCCCCCCTGACAGCCATCACCTCCAGAGAACCAGGGACCGCCGAGGGAGGGTCTGGTCAAAGCTCACGTACCCCAGGAGAGCTTCTCCGGCTTGGGCACAGACCGCCAGACAAAGCCGCGGACCATGAACCATCCAGCCGGCTCTGAGGGGACATGGTCAGAAGGGGCGTCCGCCTTCTAGAGCCCAAACTCGGCCACGGACTCCAGATTTGCCCCCCTGAATGCCATCACCCTTCAGAAGACCAGGGACCACCGAGGGAGGGTCTGGTCAGGCTCAGGTACCCCAGGATCGCCTCTCTCACTTGGACGCACGACCAGCAAAAGTCCCTCCTGGAGCCGTGGAAGTTCAGTCTCGGCCGTATTTTGCAACTCTCCACGACAAGAGGGACCACCTTCTAAGTCGCCTACCCGAGCCAGAGAACCATAGGAACAACCGCCATACATCGGGGGTAGAGAGAGCCCACTCTCTCCTATATTCTCCCGCAGGTGCGCATTACTATGTATTTGCATTGCGGGACAATGTACTTCAATGAGCGGGACAAAGTCGGAAATGTATCCGACCTCCTGGAACTGTGCGGCTGCTACAGCAGTCAGAAATTCCCCATTCCGGTTCTTTTTCACTTGGATTTTTTTTTTTGCAATTTTTTGCCTAAAACGTATTCCTCCAACATGTACTAGCTCATGACACTTGAAATTTTTGAGCCAATTGATAATAACAGCTTTTTAGAGCTCAAAAACAAAAAAAATTTGAGCGAACAAAAAATGTTCGAAAATGACCTCAGCTCCTGGAACTGTTTTCGGTACACCTCCAGAGAGGCTCCCCTGCCTGGAAGTCTGTCACTGCTCAGCTCGAAATTTTTCTAAGTCCCAAAATTCGGTTTTTCATCCAAAATTCAACTTTCTGCCCAGGATCCACAAACTTTAAACCCAGTTGGGGGACCCTCCCTGGGGGCCCTACAACATACTGAGCCCCCCTGTGGTGGAAGTAGGGGAATTTACTTATTTTTACACAAAATCACAAAATTCATTTTTTGTTCGCAAAACACTTTTTTGTCCTCAGAAACTTTTTTGTCCTCAAAACACTTTTTTGTCCTCGAGAAACTTTTTTGTCCTCAAGAAACTTTTTTGTCCTCAAAACACTTTTTTGTCCTCAAAACTCAATTTCTTCCATAATTCGACTTTCCCCCAAAAAACCACACATTCTACCCTCATGGGAGGCACTCTCCCTCGGGTCCCCACATCATATTGACGCCCCAGAGCGGTGGGAGAAGGGGAAATCTGATTTTTGCACAAAAATCCAAAAATCGCTCTAAGTCCAAAAATCCTGAAAATTTTTCTAAGTCCCCAACGGTACTTTCTGAAAAGTGTACCCAGGCCCCTGGAAGCCTCCTAGGTACACCTCCTGAGACTCCCCCCTTCCTGGAAGTCTGACACATCTCGAAATTTTTCTAAGTCCCAAAAACTGGTTTTTGCTCCATAATTCGACTTTCCCCCCAAAAGCCACACATTCTACCCTCATGGGAGGCACTCTCCCTCGGGTCCCCCACATCATATTGACGCCCCAGAGCGGTGGGAGAAGGGGAAATTCGATTTTTGATCAAAAATCCAAAAATCGCTCTAAGTCCAAAAATCCTGAAAATTTTTCTAAGTCCCAACGGTACTTTCTGAAAAGTGTACCCAGGCCCCTGGAAGCCTCCTAGGTACACCTCCCGAGGCGCCCCCTTCCTGGAAGTCCTGTCACATCTCGAAATTTTTCTAAGTCCCAAAAAATGGTTTTTTGCTCCATAATTCGACTTTCCCCCCAAAAGTCACACATTCTACCCTCATGGGAGGCACTCTCCCTCGGGTCCCCACTTCATATTGACGCCCCAGAGCGGTGGGAGAAGGGAAAATTCGATTTTTGCACAAAAATCCAAAAATCGCTCTAAGTCCAAAAATCTTGAAAATTTTTCTAAGTCCCAACGGTACTTTCTGAAAAGTGTACCCAGGCCCCTGGAAGCCTCCTAGGTACACCTCCCGAGGCGCCCCCTTCCTGGAAGTCTGACACATCTCGGAATTTTTTCTAAGTCCCCAAAAATGGTTTTTGCTCCATAATTCGACTTTCCCCCAAAAGTCACACATTCTACCCTCATGGGAGGCACTCTCCCTCGGGTCCCCACTTCATATTGACGCCCCAGAGCGGTGGGAGAAGGGAAAATTCGATTTTTGCACAAAAATCCAAAAATCGCTCTAAGTCCAAAAATCTTGAAAATTTTTCTAAGTCCCAACGGTACTTTCTGAAAAGTGTACCCAGGCCCCTGGAAGCCTCCTAGGTACACCTCCCGAGGCGCCCCCTTCCTGGAAGTCTGACACATCTCGGAATTTTTTCTAAGTCCCCAAAAATGGTTTTTGCTCCATAATTCGACTTTCCCCCCAAAAGTCACACATTCTACCCTCATGGGAGGCACTCTCCCTCGGGTCCCCACTTCATATTGACGCCCCAGAGCGGTGGGAGAAGGGAAAATTCGATATTTGCACAAAAATCCAAAAATCGCTCTAAGTCCAAAAATCTTGAAAATTTTTCTAAGTCCCAACGGTACTTTCTGAAAAGTGTACCCAGGCCCCTGGAAGCCTCCTAGGTACACCTCCGAGGCGCCCCCTTCCTGGAAGTCTGACACATCTCGGAATTTTTCTAAGTCCCCAAAAATGGTTTTTGCTCCATAATTCGACTTTCCCCCCAAAAGTCACACATTCTACCCTCATGGGAGGCACTCTCCCTCGGGTCCCCACTT
>NW_027362374.1:10000-15000 GCF_039654945.1 Dendrobates tinctorius | reverse complement strand
GCTCGCTGTACGGTGCAGAGCCCGAAGCAGAAGGCGTCTGGAATACACCCCTTGCACGGGTAGGGGCAAGGTGACTGGCCTGCGAAGACACCGCGGCCGCCCTGCCGCGCGACCCGACGCTCCTTGGGCGACACACAGGGTCGCTGGGGAGCGGGGCCGGGGCGTGGGGGGCCTTTGCGGCGCCACCGTCTGGCTTAGACCTGCCTCAATCGCGGGGGGTCCTCGACCGACCAGCGGACAGGCGCGAGGATTGGGAGAGGGGGTTTGGCCGTCGGGGTCCGCCGCGGCTCCGGCACAAGCCCCAGCGACGCAGAGGTCGCGCGGGGCGTAGTCGGCCTGGCCGTATCGGCGTCGCCCTCCAGCGTAGTCCCTACACCCGGCTCTTGCCCGTCCTCAAAGGGATGCCCGAGCGGCTTTTCCTCCCAGGGCTGTTCCCCCGCCTGGCGGGAACACGGGGGGGTGCGCAGGGCAGCGTTCTGCCGTACTCCCTTCACCTCTCGCCCCATTCAAATCGCTCCCTTCTCCATCTTCCCCTCGCTCGGGGGGCGTTCGCTCTCTCGCTCTCCCTCTCCCTTCCGAGCCGCCTCGGAGGACGACGTACGAGGAGCGGAAGGCGATGGCGAGTCGGGTGGGGGCACACCGCGCAGTGAGAACCCCCCCTCGCCTGCCTCCACAGCTCTGTCATCCCCCCCACTAACGTAGGGGCTCGGGAAAGACTAGTGGCGCGGAGCTCGGCAGCGGCGTGGAAACGCCACCCACCGCCGCCGCTCTCGCTGGTGCCCGCCGCGGAGGCCGCCCTTCGGGCGATGCGTGGCACGGACCTCCGCGGGCAGGGCTGCGCATCTGGAACTTCGAAAAGGGCCGCCCTTGCTAACACTGTGCTTCCCCACGCGGGGAGCGATTCGGACGGCTGGCCCCCACGCCGGGGTGGGTGGGCGCCCCGCCGTTCGCCCGCGTGGGTCGTCAGACCACTGTTCATCGTTCGGTGCGATTCAAACTTCCCACAGCTCGGCCGCCTCCGTCCTCGAACGGGAGGTGACGGCCGGCGTGCGCGCCCAAAGATAGGTGGTGGAAGCCCGGGGGTACAGGAGGAAGGACACCGCTCACCGTAAACCGACGCGAGCTCCAAAGCCCGGGTCGAGCGAGCAGCACCACCTCCCCACCCGGGAGCGCCGTGCCAGATCGATCGGAGGATAAGACCGCTCTGAGAGGACATGGACGAGAGGGGCGTCCGCCTTCCGGAGCCCCCCCTTTCGGACGAGGACTCCGGATTTGCCCCCCGAAAGCCATCACCTCCAGAGAACCAGGGACCGCCGAGGGAGGGTCTGGTCAGGCTTGGGTACCCCAGCATTGCCTCTCTCGCTTGGGATGCACGATCGGCAAAAGTCCCTCTCGGAGCTGTGGAAGTTCGGTCTCAGCCGGAGTGCGCAACTTCCAGACGAGAGGGACCACATGCCAAGTCGCCTACCCAAGTCGGGGAACCAGAGAAACAACTGCTTTCTATCGGGGTAGAGAGACGACACTCTCTCAAGTACATTCTGCCAGAGGTGCGCATTCCTATGTATTTGCATTGCGGGACAACGTCCCCACTTTAAGGGGACGAAGTCGGAACTGTACCCGGCCTCAAGTCACTGTAGGGCGGATGCGGCACCTAGAAAATTCCTCATTCCGGTTCTTTTTCACTTAGTCGTTTTTTTTTTTGGCAAGAATGTACCCCAGGATGGCCAAAAAGCCAAAGCCAGGGACTGAGAACCATCGAGCATGCTCTGAGGGGACATAGTCAGAGGGGGCGTCCGCCTTCCAGAGCCCTCCTTCCCACGAGGACTCCAGATTTGCCCCCCCCCCCCTGACAACAGCCATCGCCTCCAGAGAACCAGGGACCACCGAGGGAGGGTCTGGTCGAAGCTCAGGTACCCAGGATAGCTTCTCCGGCTTGGGCATGGACCGCCAGACAAAGCCGCGGACCATGAACCATCCAGCCTGCTCTGAGGGGACATAGTCAGAGGGGGCGTCCGCCTTCAAGAGCCCTCCTTCCCACGAGGACTCCAGATTTGCCCCCCTGACAGCCATCACCTCCAGAGAACCAGGGACCGCCGAGGGAGGGTCTGGTCAAAGCTCACGTACCCCAGGACAGCTTCTCCGGCTTGGGCACAGACCGCCAGACAAAGCCGCGGACCATGAACCATCCAGCCGGCTCTGAGGGGACATGGTCAGAAGGGGCGTCCGCCTTCTAGAGCCCAAACTCGGCCACGGACTCCAGATTTGCCCCCCTGAATGCCATCACCCTTCAGAAGACCAGGGACCACCGAGGGAGGGTCTGGTCAGGCTCAGGTACCCCAGGATCGCCTCTCTCACTTGGGACGCACGACCAGCAAAAGTCCCTCCTGGAGCCGTGGAAGTTCAGTCTCGGCCGTATTTTGCAACTTCCACGACAAGAGGGACCACCTTCTAAGTCGCCTACCCGAGCCAGAGAACCATAGGAACAACCGCCATACATCGGGGTAGAGAGAGCCCACTCTCTCCTATATTCTCCCGCAGGTGCGCATTACTATGTATTTGCATTGCGGGACAATGTACTTCAATGAGCGGGACAAAGTCGGAAATGTATCCGACCTCCTGGAACTGTGCGGCTGCTACAGCAGTCAGAAATTCCCCATTCCGGTTCTTTTTCACTTGGATTTTTTTTTTTGCAATTTTTTGCCTAAAACGTATTCCTCCAACATGTACTAGCTCATGACACTTGAAATTTTTGAGCCAATTGATAATAACAGCTTTTTAGAGCTCAAAAACAAAAAAAATTTGAGCGAACAAAAAATGTTCGAAAATGACCTCAGCTCCTGGAACTGTTTTCGGTACACCTCCAGAGAGGCTCCCCTGCCTGGAAGTCTGTCACTGCTCAGCTCGAAATTTTTCTAAGTCCCAAAATTCGGTTTTTCATCCAAAATTCAACTTTCTGCCCAGGATCCACAAACTTTAAACCCAGTTGGGGGACCCTCCCTGGGGGCCCTACAACATACTGAAGCCCCCCTGTGGTGGAAGTAGGGGAATTTACTTATTTTTACACAAAATCACAAAATTCCATTTTTTGTTCGCAAAACACTTTTTTGTCCTCAAGAAACTTTTTTGTCCTCAAAACACTTTTTTGTCCTCGAGAAACTTTTTTGTCCTCAAGAAACTTTTTTGTCCTCAAAACACTTTTTTGTCCTCAAAACTCAATTTCTTCCATAATTCGACTTTCCCCCAAAAAACCACACATTCTACCCTCATGGGAGGCACTCTCCCTCGGGTCCCCACATCATATTGACGCCCCAGAGCGGTGGGAGAAGGGGAAATCTGATTTTTGCACAAAAATCCAAAAATCGCTCTAAGTCCAAAAATCCTGAAAATTTTTCTAAGTCCCAACGGTACTTTCTGAAAAGTGTACCCAGGCCCCTGGAAGCCTCCTAGGTACACCTCCTGAGACTCCCCCCTTCCTGGAAGTCTGACACATCTCGAAATTTTTCTAAGTCCCAAAAACTGGTTTTTGCTCCATAATTCGACTTTCCCCCCAAAAGCCACACATTCTACCCTCATGGGAGGCACTCTCCCTCGGGTCCCCACATCATATTGACGCCCCAGAGCGGTGGGAGAAGGGGAAATTCGATTTTTGATCAAAAATCCAAAAATCGCTCTAAGTCCAAAAATCCTGAAAATTTTTCTAAGTCCCAACGGTACTTTCTGAAAAGTGTACCCAGGCCCCTGGAAGCCTCCTAGGTACACCTCCCGAGGCGCCCCCTTCCTGGAAGTCTGTCACATCTCGAAATTTTTCTAAGTCCCAAAAAATGGTTTTTGCTCCATAATTCGACTTTCCCCCAAAAGTCACACATTCTACCCTCATGGGAGGCACTCTCCCTCGGGTCCCCACTTCATATTGACGCCCCAGAGCGGTGGGAGAAGGGAAAATTCGATTTTTGCACAAAAATCCAAAAATCGCTCTAAGTCCAAAAATCTTGAAAATTTTTCTAAGTCCCAACGGTACTTTCTGAAAAGTGTACCCAGGCCCCTGGAAGCCTCCTAGGTACACCTCCCGAGGCGCCCCCTTCCTGGAAGTCTGACACATCTCGGAATTTTTTCTAAGTCCCCAAAAATGGTTTTTGCTCCATAATTCGACTTTCCCCCCAAAAGTCACACATTCTACCCTCATGGGAGGCACTCTCCCTCGGGTCCCCACTTCATATTGACGCCCCAGAGCGGTGGGAGAAGGGAAAATTCGATTTTTGCACAAAAATCCAAAAATCGCTCTAAGTCCAAAAATCTTGAAAATTTTTCTAAGTCCCAACGGTACTTTCTGAAAAGTGTACCCAGGCCCCTGGAAGCCTCCTAGGTACACCTCCCGAGGCGCCCCCTTCCTGGAAGTCTGACACATCTCGGAATTTTTTCTAAGTCCCCAAAAATGGTTTTTGCTCCATAATTCGACTTTCCCCCCAAAAGTCACACATTCTACCCTCATGGGAGGCACTCTCCCTCGGGTCCCCACTTCATATTGACGCCCCAGAGCGGTGGGAGAAGGGAAAATTCGATATTTGCACAAAAATCCAAAAATCGCTCTAAGTCCAAAAATCTTGAAAATTTTTCTAAGTCCCAACGGTACTTTCTGAAAAGTGTACCCAGGCCCCTGGAAGCCTCCTAGGTACACCTCCCGAGGCGCCCCCTTCCTGGAAGTCTGACACATCTCGGAATTTTTTCTAAGTCCCCAAAAATGGTTTTTGCTCCATAATTCGACTTTCCCCCCAAAAGTCACACATTCTACCCTCATGGGAGGCACTCTCCCTCGGGTCCCCACTTCATATTGACGCCCCAGAGCGGTGGGAGAAGGGAAAATTCGATTTTTGCACAAAAATCCAAAAATCGCTCTAAGTCCAAAAATCTTGAAAATTTTTCTAAGTCCCAACGGTACTTTCTGAAAAGTGTACCCAGGCCCCTGGAAGCCTCCTAGGTACACCTCCCGAGGCGCCCCCTTC
>NW_027362373.1:25000-30000 GCF_039654945.1 Dendrobates tinctorius | reverse complement strand
ATGAAGTGGGGACCCGAGGGAGAGTGCCTCCCATGAGGGTAGAATGTGTGACTTTTGGGGGGAAAGTCGAATTATGGAGCAAAAACCATTTTTGGGGACTTAGAAAAAATTCCGAGATGTGTCAGACTTCCAGGAAGGGGGCGCCTCGGGAGGTGTACCTAGGAGGCTTCCAGGGGCCTGGGTACACTTTTCAGAAAGTACCGTTGGGACTTAGAAAAATTTTCAAGATTTTTGGACTTAGAGCGATTTTTGGATTTTTGTGCAAAAATCGAATTTTCCCTTCTCCCACCGCTCTGGGGCGTCAATATGAAGTGGGGACCCGAGGGAGAGTGCCTCCCATGAGGGTAGAATGTGTGACTTTTGGGGGGAAAGTCGAATTATGGAGCAAAAACCATTTTTGGGGACTTAGAAAAAATTCCGAGATGTGTCAGACTTCCAGGAAGGGGGCGCCTCGGGAGGTGTACCTAGGAGGCTTCCAGGGGCCTGGGTACACTTTTCAGAAAGTACCGTTGGGACTTAGAAAAATTTTCAAGATTTTTGGACTTAGAGCGATTTTTGGATTTTTGTGCAAATATCGAATTTTCCCTTCTCCCACCGCTCTGGGGCGTCAATATGAAGTGGGGACCCGAGGGAGAGTGCCTCCCATGAGGGTAGAATGTGTGACTTTTGGGGGGAAAGTCGAATTATGGAGCAAAAACCATTTTTGGGGACTTAGAAAAAATTCCGAGATGTGTCAGACTTCCAGGAAGGGGGCGCCTCGGGAGGTGTACCTAGGAGGCTTCCAGGGGCCTGGGTACACTTTTCAGAAAGTACCGTTGGGACTTAGAAAAATTTTCAAGATTTTTGGACTTAGAGCGATTTTTGGATTTTTGTGCAAAAATCGAATTTTCCCTTCTCCCACCGCTCTGGGGCGTCAATATGAAGTGGGGACCCGAGGGAGAGTGCCTCCCATGAGGGTAGAATGTGTGACTTTTGGGGGGAAAGTCGAATTATGGAGCAAAAACCATTTTTGGGGACTTAGAAAAAATTCCGAGATGTGTCAGACTTCCAGGAAGGGGGCGCCTCGGGAGGTGTACCTAGGAGGCTTCCAGGGGCCTGGGTACACTTTTCAGAAAGTACCGTTGGGACTTAGAAAAATTTTCAAGATTTTTGGACTTAGAGCGATTTTTGGATTTTTGTGCAAAAATCGAATTTTCCCTTCTCCCACCGCTCTGGGGCGTCAATATGAAGTGGGGACCCGAGGGAGAGTGCCTCCCATGAGGGTAGAATGTGTGACTTTTGGGGGGAAAGTCGAATTATGGAGCAAAAACCATTTTTTGGGACTTAGAAAAATTTCGAGATGTGACAGACTTCCAGGAAGGGGGCGCCTCGGGAGGTGTACCTAGGAGGCTTCCAGGGGCCTGGGTACACTTTTCAGAAAGTACCGTTGGGACTTAGAAAAATTTTCAGGATTTTTGGACTTAGAGCGATTTTTGGATTTTTGATCAAAAATCGAATTTCCCCTTCTCCCACCGCTCTGGGGCGTCAATATGATGTGGGGACCCGAGGGAGAGTGCCTCCCATGAGGGTAGAATGTGTGGCTTTTGGGGGGAAAGTCGAATTATGGAGCAAAAACCAGTTTTTGGGACTTAGAAAAATTTCGAGATGTGTCAGACTTCCAGGAAGGGGGGAGTCTCAGGAGGTGTACCTAGGAGGCTTCCAGGGGCCTGGGTACACTTTTCAGAAAGTACCGTTGGGACTTAGAAAAATTTTCAGGATTTTTGGACTTAGAGCGATTTTTGGATTTTTGTGCAAAAATCAGATTTCCCCTTCTCCCACCGCTCTGGGGCGTCAATATGATGTGGGGACCCGAGGGAGAGTGCCTCCCATGAGGGTAGAATGTGTGGTTTTTTGGGGGAAAGTCGAATTATGGAAGAAATTGAGTTTTGAGGACAAAAAAGTGTTTTGAGGACAAAAAAGTTTCTTGAGGACAAAAAAGTTTCTCGAGGACAAAAAAGTGTTTTGAGGACAAAAAAGTTTCTTGAGGACAAAAAAGTGTTTTGCGAACAAAAAATGGAATTTTGTGATTTTGTGTAAAAATAAGTAAATTCCCCTACTTCCACCACAGGGGGGCTTCAGTATGTTGTAGGGCCCCCAGGGAGGGTCCCCCAACTGGGTTTAAAGTTTGTGGATCCTGGGCAGAAAGTTGAATTTTGGATGAAAAACCGAATTTTGGGACTTAGAAAAATTTCGAGCTGAGCAGTGACAGACTTCCAGGCAGGGGAGCCTCTCTGGAGGTGTACCGAAAACAGTTCCAGGAGCTGAGGTCATTTTCGAACATTTTTTGTTCGCTCAAATTTTTTTTGTTTTTGAGCTCTAAAAAGCTGTTATTATCAATTGGCTCAAAAATTTCAAGTGTCATGAGCTAGTACATGTTGGAGGAATACGTTTTAGGCAAAAAATTGCAAAAAAAAAAATCCAAGTGAAAAAGAACCGGAATGGGGAATTTCTGACTGCTGTAGCAGCCGCACAGTTCCAGGAGGTCGGATACATTTCCGACTTTGTCCCGCTCATTGAAGTACATTGTCCCGCAATGCAAATACATAGTAATGCGCACCTGCGGGAGAATATAGGAGAGAGTGGGCTCTCTCTACCCCGATGTATGGCGGTTGTTCCTATGGTTCTCTGGCTCGGGTAGGCGACTTAGAAGGTGGTCCCTCTTGTCGTGGAAGTTGCAAAATACGGCCGAGACTGAACTTCCACGGCTCCAGGAGGGACTTTTGCTGGTCGTGCGTCCCAAGTGAGAGAGGCGATCCTGGGGTACCTGAGCCTGACCAGACCCTCCCTCGGTGGTCCCTGGTCTTCTGAAGGGTGATGGCATTCAGGGGGGCAAATCTGGAGTCCGTGGCCGAGTTTGGGCTCTAGAAGGCGGACGCCCCTTCTGACCATGTCCCCTCAGAGCCGGCTGGATGGTTCATGGTCCGCGGCTTTGTCTGGCGGTCTGTGCCCAAGCCGGAGAAGCTGTCCTGGGGTACGTGAGCTTTGACCAGACCCTCCCTCGGCGGTCCCTGGTTCTCTGGAGGTGATGGCTGTCAGGGGGGCAAATCTGGAGTCCTCGTGGGAAGGAGGGCTCTTGAAGGCGGACGCCCCCTCTGACTATGTCCCCTCAGAGCAGGCTGGATGGTTCATGGTCCGCGGCTTTGTCTGGCGGTCCATGCCCAAGCCGGAGAAGCTATCCTGGGTACCTGAGCTTCGACCAGACCCTCCCTCGGTGGTCCCTGGTTCTCTGGAGGCGATGGCTGTTGTCAGGGGGGGGGGGGCAAATCTGGAGTCCTCGTGGGAAGGAGGGCTCTGGAAGGCGGACGCCCCCTCTGACTATGTCCCCTCAGAGCATGCTCGATGGTTCTCAGTCCCTGGCTTTGGCTTTTTGGCCATCCTGGGGTACATTCTTGCCAAAAAAAAAAACGACTAAGTGAAAAAGAACCGGAATGAGGAATTTTCTAGGTGCCGCATCCGCCCTACAGTGACTTGAGGCCGGGTACAGTTCCGACTTCGTCCCCTTAAAGTGGGGACGTTGTCCCGCAATGCAAATACATAGGAATGCGCACCTCTGGCAGAATGTACTTGAGAGAGTGTCGTCTCTCTACCCCGATAGAAAGCAGTTGTTTCTCTGGTTCCCCGACTTGGGTAGGCGACTTGGCATGTGGTCCCTCTCGTCTGGAAGTTGCGCACTCCGGCTGAGACCGAACTTCCACAGCTCCGAGAGGGACTTTTGCCGATCGTGCATCCCAAGCGAGAGAGGCAATGCTGGGGTACCCAAGCCTGACCAGACCCTCCCTCGGCGGTCCCTGGTTCTCTGGAGGTGATGGCTTTCGGGGGGCAAATCCGGAGTCCTCGTCCGAAAGGGGGGGCTCCGGAAGGCGGACGCCCCTCTCGTCCATGTCCTCTCAGAGCGGTCTTATCCTCCGATCGATCTGGCACGGCGCTCCCGGGTGGGGAGGTGGTGCTGCTCGCTCGACCCGGGCTTTGGAGCTCGCGTCGGTTTACGGTGAGCGGTGTCCTTCCTCCTGTACCCCCGGGCTTCCACCACCTATCTTTGGGCGCGCACGCCGGCCGTCACCTCCCGTTCGAGGACGGAGGCGGCCGAGCTGTGGGAAGTTTGAATCGCACCGAACGATGAACAGTGGTCTGACGACCCACGCGGGCGAACGGCGGGGCGCCCACCCACCCCGGCGTGGGGGCCAGCCGTCCGAATCGCTCCCCGCGTGGGGAAGCACAGTGTTAGCAAGGGCGGCCCTTTTCGAAGTTCCAGATGCGCAGCCCTGCCCGCGGAGGTCCGTGCCACGCATCGCCCGAAGGGCGGCCTCCGCGGCGGGCACCAGCGAGAGCGGCGGCGGTGGGTGGCGTTTCCACGCCGCTGCCGAGCTCCGCGCCACTAGTCTTTCCCGAGCCCCTACGTTAGTGGGGGGGATGACAGAGCTGTGGAGGCAGGCGAGGGGGGGTTCTCACTGCGCGGTGTGCCCCCACCCGACTCGCCATCGCCTTCCGCTCCTCGTACGTCGTCCTCCGAGGCGGCTCGGAAGGGAGAGGGAGAGCGAGAGAGCGAACGCCCCCCGAGCGAGGGGAAGATGGAGAAGGGAGCGATTTGAATGGGGCGAGAGGTGAAGGGAGTACGGCAGAACGCTGCCCTGCGCACCCCCCCGTGTTCCCGCCAGGCGGGGGAACAGCCCTGGGAGGAAAAGCCGCTCGGGCATCCCTTTGAGGACGGGCAAGAGCCGGGTGTAGGGACTACGCTGGAGGGCGACGCCGATACGGCCAGGCCGACTACGCCCCGCGCGACCTCTGCGTCGCTGGGGCTTGTGCCGGAGCCGCGGCGGACCCCGACGGCCAAACCCCCTCTCCCAATCCTCGCGCCTGTCCGCTGGTCGGTCGAGGACCCCCCGCGATTGAGGCAGGTCTAAGCCAGACGGTGGCGCCGCAAAGGCCCCCCACGCCCCGGCCCCGCTCCCCAGCGACCCTGT
>NW_027362373.1:12500-15000 GCF_039654945.1 Dendrobates tinctorius | reverse complement strand
GCCTGGGTACACTTTTCAGAAAGTACCGTTGGGACTTAGAAAAATTTTCAAGATTTTTGGACTTAGAGCGATTTTTGGATTTTTGTGCAAAAATCGAATTTTCCCTTCTCCCACCGCTCTGGGGCGTCAATATGAAGTGGGGACCCGAGGGAGAGTGCCTCCCATGAGGGTAGAATGTGTGACTTTTGGGGGGAAAGTCGAATTATGGAGCAAAAACCATTTTTGGGGACTTAGAAAAAATTCCGAGATGTGTCAGACTTCCAGGAAGGGGGCGCCTCGGGAGGTGTACCTAGGAGGCTTCCAGGGGCCTGGGTACACTTTTCAGAAAGTACCGTTGGGACTTAGAAAAATTTTCAAGATTTTTGGACTTAGAGCGATTTTTGGATTTTTGTGCAAAAATCGAATTTTCCCTTCTCCCACCGCTCTGGGGCGTCAATATGAAGTGGGGACCCGAGGGAGAGTGCCTCCCATGAGGGTAGAATGTGTGACTTTTGGGGGGAAAGTCGAATTATGGAGCAAAAACCATTTTTTGGGACTTAGAAAAATTTCGAGATGTGACAGACTTCCAGGAAGGGGGCGCCTCGGGAGGTGTACCTAGGAGGCTTCCAGGGGCCTGGGTACACTTTTCAGAAAGTACCGTTGGGACTTAGAAAAATTTTCAGGATTTTTGGACTTAGAGCGATTTTTGGATTTTTGATCAAAAATCGAATTTCCCCTTCTCCCACCGCTCTGGGGCGTCAATATGATGTGGGGACCCGAGGGAGAGTGCCTCCCATGAGGGTAGAATGTGTGGCTTTTGGGGGGAAAGTCGAATTATGGAGCAAAAACCAGTTTTTGGGACTTAGAAAAATTTCGAGATGTGTCAGACTTCCAGGAAGGGGGGAGTCTCAGGAGGTGTACCTAGGAGGCTTCCAGGGGCCTGGGTACACTTTTCAGAAAGTACCGTTGGGACTTAGAAAAATTTTCAGGATTTTTGGACTTAGAGCGATTTTTGGATTTTTGTGCAAAAATCAGATTTCCCCTTCTCCCACCGCTCTGGGGCGTCAATATGATGTGGGGACCCGAGGGAGAGTGCCTCCCATGAGGGTAGAATGTGTGGTTTTTTGGGGGAAAGTCGAATTATGGAAGAAATTGAGTTTTGAGGACAAAAAAGTGTTTTGAGGACAAAAAAGTTTCTTGAGGACAAAAAAGTTTCTCGAGGACAAAAAAGTGTTTTGAGGACAAAAAAGTTTCTTGAGGACAAAAAAGTGTTTTGCGAACAAAAAATGGAATTTTGTGATTTTGTGTAAAAATAAGTAAATTCCCCTACTTCCACCACAGGGGGGCTTCAGTATGTTGTAGGGCCCCCAGGGAGGGTCCCCCAACTGGGTTTAAAGTTTGTGGATCCTGGGCAGAAAGTTGAATTTTGGATGAAAAACCGAATTTTGGGACTTAGAAAAATTTCGAGCTGAGCAGTGACAGACTTCCAGGCAGGGGAGCCTCTCTGGAGGTGTACCGAAAACAGTTCCAGGAGCTGAGGTCATTTTCGAACATTTTTTGTTCGCTCAAATTTTTTTTGTTTTTGAGCTCTAAAAAGCTGTTATTATCAATTGGCTCAAAAATTTCAAGTGTCATGAGCTAGTACATGTTGGAGGAATACGTTTTAGGCAAAAAATTGCAAAAAAAAAAATCCAAGTGAAAAAGAACCGGAATGGGGAATTTCTGACTGCTGTAGCAGCCGCACAGTTCCAGGAGGTCGGATACATTTCCGACTTTGTCCCGCTCATTGAAGTACATTGTCCCGCAATGCAAATACATAGTAATGCGCACCTGCGGGAGAATATAGGAGAGAGTGGGCTCTCTCTACCCCGATGTATGGCGGTTGTTCCTATGGTTCTCTGGCTCGGGTAGGCGACTTAGAAGGTGGTCCCTCTTGTCGTGGAAGTTGCAAAATACGGCCGAGACTGAACTTCCACGGCTCCAGGAGGGACTTTTGCTGGTCGTGCGTCCCAAGTGAGAGAGGCGATCCTGGGGTACCTGAGCCTGACCAGACCCTCCCTCGGTGGTCCCTGGTCTTCTGAAGGGTGATGGCATTCAGGGGGGCAAATCTGGAGTCCGTGGCCGAGTTTGGGCTCTAGAAGGCGGACGCCCCTTCTGACCATGTCCCCTCAGAGCCGGCTGGATGGTTCATGGTCCGCGGCTTTGTCTGGCGGTCTGTGCCCAAGCCGGAGAAGCTGTCCTGGGGTACGTGAGCTTTGACCAGACCCTCCCTCGGCGGTCCCTGGTTCTCTGGAGGTGATGGCTGTCAGGGGGGCAAATCTGGAGTCCTCGTGGGAAGGAGGGCTCTTGAAGGCGGACGCCCCCTCTGACTATGTCCCCTCAGAGCAGGCTGGATGGTTCATGGTCCGCGGCTTTGTCTGGCGGTCCATGCCCAAGCCGGAGAAGCTATCCTGGGTACCTGAGCTTCGACCAGACCCTCCCTCGGTGGTCCCTGGTTCTCTGGAGGCGATGGCTGTTGTCA
>NW_027362372.1:40000-45000 GCF_039654945.1 Dendrobates tinctorius | reverse complement strand
CAGCACCACCTCTATATATATATATATATATCACCTCTAAACTTATTCCTTCTCCTCAATCTACTCTATACTTATAATTACTGCACAGCACCACCTATATATATATATATTATATTAATATATACTGCACAGCACCACTCTATATATATATATATATATATATATATATATATATACTGCACAGCACCACCTCTATATATATATATATACTGCACAGCACCACCTCTATATATATATATATAATACTGCACAGCTCCACCTCTATATATATATATATATATACTGCACAGCTCCACCTCTATACATATATATATATATACTGCACAGCACCACCTCTATATATATACTGCACAGCACCACCTCTATATATATACTGCACAGCACCACCTCTATATATATATACTGCACAGCACCACCTCTATATATATATATATATATATATATATACTGCACAGCACCACCTCTATATATATATATATATACTGCACAGCACCACCTCTATATATATATATACTGCACAGCACCACCTCTATATATATATATATATATATATATATATATACACTGCACAGCACCACCTCTATATATATATATATACTGCACAGCACCACCTCTATATATATATATATATATATATATATATATATATATATATATATATATACTGCACAGCACCACCTCTATATATATATATATATATATACTGCACAGCTCCACCTATATATATATATATATATATATATATATATATACTGCACAGCACCACCTCTATATATATATATATATATAGATTCAAGATTCAAGATTCAAAGAAGCTTTATTGGCAGGACTAAATACACATTAGTTTTGCCAAAGCAGGTGTACAGAAGGGAATAGGGATAGGGACTGTAGGGATGTTGGGAAGGGGCTGTAGGAAAGGTGGATGGGGCAGATCCAGGTTGGGGCTATAGAAGTCCATGGCATAGGGAAGGTGGATGGCGGCATGGGGGCAGATCCAGGATGAGGCTATAGAAGTCCATGGCATAGGGAAGGTGGATGGGGGATTGGGGCATATCCAGGGTGGGTGCCATAGAAGTCCATGGCATATCAGAGTTCTCTTTCTCGCAGTCTATGGCATTCGTTCACATATTGCGCTGCTATCTCCACTGCTCTCTCTTCTTCCCCCAGCAGGATGTATGTTTTCTCTTCCTCCTTCATGGTGGTGAAATCCGGGAAGAGATGTGAGAGTCTCCTGAAGTGAGTGTCCCTCACTGCTGAGTACTTGGAGCAGTGTAGCAGGAAGTGGGTCTCATCCTCCAGGGCCTCCTGGTCACAGTGTTGGCACAGTCTTTCCTCCCTGGGCTTGTAGCTCTGCCTGTGTCGGCCGGATTCGATGGCCAGACTGTGGGCACTGAGTCTATACCGGCTCAGGATCTTGCGGTCTTTGGGGTCCGGGAGTTTCTCCAGGTATGGGGCCAGTCTGTAGTCTCTCTGTAGACTCCGGTACATGGTCAGTTTCTGTGAGCTGATGATGTCGTTCTTCCAGTCACTTACGTACCTCTCCTGGCCTTCGTCTACCATCTTCCTGATTCCGGCTTTTGTCAGGTTGTTGTGATTGGTTTTCTGGTCAGGTTGGGTTTGGGTGAGCTGTTCCGAGGGTCCTGGTTTTTCTGTTTCCCCTACATGTGTCAGGGCTTTATGGTGATGGGAGCTTGGATTGCTCCTACGTAGGTGAGCCCGGAATGACAGTGCCCTCTTTAGAACCGATAGGTGTAGAGGGAATCTGCCCAGCTCGGCCCGGCAAGCACTGTTGGAGGTGCTCCGATGGACTTGGAGAAGGTGCTTGCAGAATTCCAGGTGGAATATTTCTGTTGGGCTTGAATCCCACCTTGACCAGTCTGGGTAGGTGTGAGGACCCCAGACTTCGCTGCCATACAGGAGGATTGGGGCGATGATAGAATCGAAGATTTTTAACCAGACCCTCACTGGTGGCTTTAGATGGTAGAGTTTCCTTCGGATGGCATAGAAGGTTTTGCATGCCTTGTCTTTCAGGGTCTCTATGGCTTGTTTGAAGCTCCCTGATCGGTGAATCTCTAGGCCCAGATAGGTATATTTGTCCGTTCCTGTAAGGGCGCAGTTGTTGAGGATAAATGAAGGGTGCTGGTCTGATTTTCTCTTTCTCTTCTGGAACACCATGATGTTGGTTTTCTTTAGGTTGACCGGTAGAGCCCAGGTGGAGCTGAATTTCTCTAAGATTTTCAGGTTGTCTTGGAGGCCTTTCTCGGTTGGTGACAGAAGCAGCAAGTCATCTGCATACAGCAGGAATTTCACCTGCACGTCGTGGAGGGTGAGACCTGGTGCTGTGGAAGATTCCAGAGCGGTAGCCAGCTCATTGATGTAAATGTTGAAGAGCGTTGGGCTTAGGCTGCAGCCTTGTCTGACTCCCCGGCTCTGCTGGAAATAAGCCGTTCTTCTGCCGTTCACACTCACACTGCAGATGTTCTCGGTGTAGGAGCTTTTGATAACATCATAGGTCTTTCCTCCTATTCCGCTCTCCAGCAGTTTCAGGAATAAGCCTGGGTGCCACACCGAATCAAAGGCCTTTTTAAAGTCCACGAAACAGGCGTATATCTTCCCGTTCTTTGTATTGTGGACGTGGCTCTGAATGAGGCTGTGCAGGGTGTAGATGTGGTCAGTAGTGCGGTGGTTTGGCATGAAGCCTGCTTGGCTCTTGCTGAGGACGTTGTGCTCGGTGAGGAAACTGAGGATCCTCTTGTTCAAGATGCTGTTGAACAGTTTTCCCAGGTTGCTGCTGACACATATTCCTCTGTAGTTGGCTGGGTCATACCTGTCCCCATTCTTGTGGATGGGTGTGATGAGGCCTTGATTCCAGGTAGGAGGGAAGTAGCCGACACTTAGCACAATATTGAAGAGTTTAACCATTGCGGCCTGTATTTCTGGTGGGCTGTACTTCAGCATTTCTGGTAGGATTCCATCCAGGCCACCGGCTTTTCTACATCTTATGGAAGAGATTCTCTCTGCTACTTCCTGTAATGTAATAGGTGCATCCACGGGGTTTTGGAAATTTTTTACTTTTTCCTCCATTGCTTTTAGTTTTGCCATTATGTTTTCCTGTTCTTGGCTTAGTTCTTCCTTTGGAATGTCTTTATAGAGGTCTCTGAAGTACTGGAGCCAGATGTTGCCATTTTGGATATGGATGTTGTTTTTCTTGTCTTTTGTGCCCATGTGGTTCCATAGTTCCCAGAAGGAGTTGTCTTGGAGGGCGTCTTGGAGTTGGTTAAGTTTGGTGGAGATGTAACTCTGCTTCTTCCTCCTGAGGATGGTTTTGTACTGCCTTTGTATGGTTTCATAGGCTTCCCTCAGACCCGGGTGGTTGGGGTCTCTGTGTTTCTTGTTTGAGGCTGTTCTCAGGGTCTTCCGTACGGCTTTACATTCTCTGTCAAACCATCCATTGATCTGTTTTTCTTTTGGTCTCTTGTAGTTGACTTTTTTAAGGTCGGACAGTCTGGCCATTGCATAGAATATATTGTTGAGGTCTTTTGCAGCTTGACTCACTCCCTTTGGGTTAGGCTGGTACTCGTAGTTGTAGAAGTGGTGGAGCATCCGCTGTATTTCAGGTCTGCTGGGAACCTCTTTATACTTTAATGCCGACGTTTTGTGCCATTTATAGGATGGAGGCCGGGTGAAGAGGCCGCTCTGCTGTGGTTTTTGAGTGGATGGTTTCTCTGTAGATTTCAGGTACAGAAGAAGTTGGTTGTGGTCTGACAGGTGCGTTTGTGGGGAGACTATGAAGGCGCTGATATTTGCCAGGTTCATATCTGTAATGGCATAATCTACTACACTCCTCCCTACATGGGAGTTTAGTGTGCACCTCCCTAAGGAGTCTCCTTTGGTTCGTCCGTTAAGAATATGAAGTCCTAAACTTCTGCATACGTTCAGGAGCTTTTTACCACTTTTGTTGACTGTACTGTCATAGCTGTTTCTCTCTGTGACTACTGAGTCTTGGCCGTTATTCTCTGCTCCAAATATGTAGATGTTCCCATCCGTGGTCAGGAAGTCGATTTCTCTCCCTGTTCTTGCATTGAGGTCTCCAAAGATGAGAACTTTGCCCAGGCCCTGATAGTGGGCGGCTTCTCTTTGTAAGATCTCGAAGCAGTCTGGATTGAAGTAGGGTGACTCTGGCGGTGGTATATAGGTGGCGCAGAGATAGACATCAGACTGAGAGGTGAGGTTGGAGCTGCTGATCCTGATCCATATGTGGCTGCCTCCTCTCTTCACCGGTTTGATGTACTGATGGAGCTCCTCTTTATGCCAGATCAGTATTCCTCCTGAGCTCCGACCCTGTTTGATGTTTTTATTTTTCAGGGCAGGGACAGAGATTTCCCTGTATCCGATGGGCACCAGAGATTCGTCTTCGGCTCTGGTCCATGTTTCCAGGAGGATCTGAATGTCTATATTTCTCAGTCTTTGTATAAAGTCAGGGTCATTTGTTTTACATCCAAAGGCCGAGGTGTTGAGACCCTGAATATTCCAGCTGCTGATTGTAAGTGAGGTCATTTTTTTTTTTATATATATCTTGGGTGTATATACCTTGTAATGAGTATGGCTGTGTAGGACACACCGGATCTCTGACTGGTTTATTAATGGTGTTGTTTCCGTCCAGTCACATTAGTTTCCTGCACACTGTGTTGAGTAGAGTCTTTATCTCCTCCATATCTCTGCTCTGTATATCTCTGCTCTGTATGCCTCTGTTTCGCATGTCTCTGTGTGAGGTCGGTGAACTCCTCCATGGTGGTCTCCTCCTCTGATGGTCCAATTTTGGGTGAGGGTGTATGTTTTCAGCTTCCTTTGATATAATTGTTGTTTCTTTCCTTCTTATTGTCGGGGGTCTTTTCATGGGATTCTGGTTGGTGTTGGCTCCAGGCCTAGGGTGGTCTCTGTTTAGTACAATGTCCTTCAGCTCTTTGGCCAGAAGGCTGACCCCTGATTTGTTCAGGTGC
>NW_027362372.1:35000-37500 GCF_039654945.1 Dendrobates tinctorius | reverse complement strand
AGAGACCAAAAGAAAAACAGATCAACGGATGGTTTGACAGAGAATGTAAAGCCGTACGGAAGACCCTGAGAACAGCCTCAAACAAGAAACACAGAGACCCCAACCACCCGGGTCTGAGGGAAGCCTATGAAACCATACAAAGGCAGTACAAAACCATCCTCAGGAGGAAGAAGCAGAGTTACATCTCCACCAAACTTAACCAACTCCAAGACGCCCTCCAAGACAACTCCTTCTGGGAACTATGGAACCACATGGGCACAAAAGACAAGAAAAACAACATCCATATCCAAAATGGCAACATCTGGCTCCAGTACTTCAGAGACCTCTATAAAGACATTCCAAAGGAAGAACTAAGCCAAGAACAGGAAAACATAATGGCAAAACTAAAAGCAATGGAGGAAAAAGTAAAAAATTTCCAAAACCCCATGGATGCACCTATTACATTACAGGAAGTAGCAGAGAGAATCTCTTCCATAAGATGTAGAAAAGCCGGTGGCCTGGATGGAATCCTACCAGAAATGCTGAAGTACAGCCCACCAGAAATACAGGCCGCAATGGTTAAACTCTTCAATATTGTGCTAAGTGCCGGCTACTTCCCTCCTACCTGGAATCAAGGCCTCATCACACCCATCCACAAGAATGGGGACAGGTATGACCCAGCCAACTACAGAGGAATATGTGTCAGCAGCAACCTGGGAAAACTGTTCAACAGCATCTTGAACAAGAGGATCCTCAGTTTCCTCACCGAGCACAACGTCCTCAGCAAGAGCCAAGCAGGGTTCATGCCAAACCACCGCACTACTGACCACATCTACACCCTGCACAGCCTCATTCAGAGCCACGTCCACAATACAAAGAACGGGAAGATATACGCCTGTTTCGTGGACTTTAAAAAGGCCTTTGATTCGGTGTGGCACCCAGGCTTATTCCTGAAACTGCTGGAGAGCGGAATAGGAGGAAAGACCTATGATGTTATCAAAAGCTCCTACACCGAGAACCTCTGCAGTGTGAGTGTGAACGGCAGAAGAACGGCTTATTTCCAGCAGAGCCGGGGAGTCAGACAAGGCTGCAGCCTAAGCCCAACGCTCTTCAACATTTACATCAATGAGCTGGCTACCGCTCTGGAATCTTCCACAGCACCAGGTCTCACCCTCCACGACGTGCAGGTGAAATTCCTGCTGTATGCAGATGACTTGCTGCTTCTGTCACCAACCGAGAAAGGCCTCCAAGACAACCTGAAAATCTTAGAGAAATTCAGCTCCACCTGGGCTCTACTGGTCAACCTAAAGAAAACCAACATCATGGTGTTCCAGAAGAGAAAGAGAAAATCAGACCAGCACCCTTCATTTATCCTCAACAACTGCGCCCTTACAGGAACGGACAAATATACCTATCTGGGCCTAGAGATTCACCGATCAGGGAGCTTCAAACAAGCCATAGAGACCCTGAAAGACAAGGCATGCAAAACCTTCTATGCCATCCGAAGGAAACTCTACCATCTAAAGCCACCAGTGAGGGTCTGGTTAAAAATCTTCGATTCTATCATCGCCCCAATCCTCCTGTATGGCAGCGAAGTCTGGGGTCCTCACACCTACCCAGACTGGTCAAGGTGGGATTCAAGCCCGACAGAAATATTCCACCTGGAATTCTGCAAGCACCTTCTCCAAGTCCATCGGAGCACCTCCAACAGTGCTTGCCGGGCCGAGCTGGGCAGATTCCCTCTACACCTATCGGTTCTAAAGAGGGCACTGTCATTCCGGGCTCACCTACGTAGGAGCAATCCAAGCTCCCATCACCATAAAGCCCTGACACATGTAGGGGAAACAGAAAAACCAGGACCCTCGGAACAGCTCACCCAAACCCAACCTGACCAGAAAACCAATCACAACAACCTGACAAAAGCCGGAATCAGGAAGATGGTAGACGAAGGCCAGGAGAGGTACGTAAGTGACTGGAAGAACGACATCATCAGCTCACAGAAACTGACCATGTACCGGAGTCTACAGAGAGACCACAGACTGAAACTCCAGGACCCCAAAGACCGCAAGATCCTGAGCCGGTATAGACTCAGTGCCCACAGTCTGGCCATCGAATCCGGCCGACACAGGCAGAGCTACAAGCCCAGGGAGGAAAGACTGTGCCAACACTGTGACCAGGAGGCCCTGGAGGATGAGACCCACTTCCTGCTACACTGCTCCAAGTACTCAGCAGTGAGGGACACTCACTTCAGGAGACTCTCACATCTCTTCCCGGATTTCACCACCATGAAGGAGGAAGAGAAAACATACATCCTGCTGGGGGAAGAAGAGAGAGCAGTGGAGATAGCAGCGCAATATGTGAACGAATGCCATAGACTGCGAGAAAGAGAACTCTGATATGCCATGGACTTCTATGGCACCCACCCTGGATATGCCCCAATCCCCCATCCACCTTCCCTATGCCATGGACTTCTATAGCCTCATCCTGGATCTGCCCCCATGCCGCCATCCACCTTCCCTAT
>NW_027362372.1:20000-32500 GCF_039654945.1 Dendrobates tinctorius | reverse complement strand
CCTCTATATATATATATATATATATATACAGTATATATATATACTGCACAGCTCCACCTCTCTCTCTCTCTCTCTATATATATATATATATATATATATATATATATATATATATATACTGCACAGCTCCACCTCTATATATATATATACAGTGGGGCAAAAAAGTATTTAGTCAGTCAGCAATAGTGCAAGTTCCACCACTTAAAAAGATGAGAGGCCTCTGTAATTTACATCATAGGTAGACCTCAACTATGGGAGACAAACTGAGAAAAAAAAATCCAGAAAATCACATTGTCTGTTTTTTTTTCATTTTATTTGCATATTATGGTGGAAAATAAGTATTTGGTCAGAAACAAAATTTAATCTCAATACTTTGTGATATATCCTTTGTTGGCAATGACAGAGGTCAAACGTTTTCTGTAAGTCTTCACAAGGTTGCCACACACTGTTGTTGGTATGTTGGCCCATTCCTCCATGCAGATCTCCTCTAGAGCAGTGATGTTTTTGGCTTTTTGCTTGGCAACACGGACTTTCAACTCCCTCCAAAGGTTTTCTATAGGGTTGAGATCTGGAGACTGGCTAGGCCACTCCAGGACCTTGAAATGCTTCTTACGAAGCCACTCCTTCGTTGCCCTGGTGGTGTGCTTTGGATCATTGTCATGTTGAAAGACCCAGCCACGTTTCATCATCAATGCCCTTGCTGATGGAAGGAGGTTTGCACTCAAAATCTCACGATACATGGCCCCATTCATTCTTTCATGTACCCGGATCAGTCATCCTGGCCCCTTTGCAGAGAAACAGCCCCAAAGCATGATGTTTCCACCACCATGCTTTACAGTAGGTATGGTGTTTGATGGATGCAACTCAGTATTCTTTTTCCTCCAAACACGACAAGTTGTGTTTCTACCAAACAGTTCCAGTTTGGTTTCATCAGACCATAGGACATTCTCCCAAAACTCCTCTGGATCATCCAAATGCTCTCTAGCAAACTTCAGACGGGCCCGGACATGTACAGGCTTAAGCAGTGGGACACGTCTGGCACTGCAGGATCTGAGTCCATGGTGGCGTAGTGTGTTACTTATGGTAGGCCTTGTTACATTGGTCCTAGCTCTCTGCAGTTCATTCACTAGATCCCCCCGCGTGGTTCTGGGATTTTTGCTCACCGTTCTTGTGATCATTCTGACCCCACGGGGTGGGATTTTGCGTGGAGCACCAGATTGAGGGAGATCAGTGGTCTTGTATGTCTTCCATTTTCTAATTATTGCTCCCACAGTTGATTTCTTCACTCCAAGCTGGTTGGCTATTGCAGATTCAGTCTTCCCAGCCTGGTGCAGGGCTACAATTTTGTTTCTGGTGTCCTTTGACAGCTCTTTGGTCTTCACCATAGTGGAGTTTGGAGTCAGACTGCTTGAGGGTGTGCACAGGTGTCTTTTTATACTGATAACAAGTTTAAACAGGTGCCATTACTACAGGTAATGAGTGGAGGAAAGCGGAGACTCTTAAAGAAGAAGTTACAGGTCTGTGAGAGCCAGAAATCTTGATTGCTTGTTTCTGACCAAATACTTATTTTCCACCATAATATGCAAATAAAATGAAAACAAAACAGACAATGTGATTTTCTGGATTTTTTTTTCTCAGTTTGTCTCCCATAGTTGAGGTCTACCTATGATGTAAATTACAGACGCCTCTCATCTTTTTAAGTGGTGGAACTTGCACTATTGCTGACTGACTAAATACTTTTTTGCCCCACTGTATATATACTGCACAGCTCCACCTCTATATATATATATATATACTGCACAGCTCCACCTCTATATATATATATATATATATATATATATACTGCACAGCTCCACCTCTATATATATATATATATATATACTGCACAGCTCCACCTCTATATATATATATATATATATATATATATATATATACACTGCACAGCTCCACCTCTATATATATATATATATATACTGCACAGCTCCACCTCTATATATATATATATATATACTGCACAGCTCCACCTCTATATATATATATATATATATATATATATATACTGCACAGCACCACCTCTATATATATATATATATATATATACTGCACAGCACCACCTATATATATATATATATATATATATATACACTGCACAGCTCCACCTCTATATATATATATATATATATATATATATACTGCACAGCTCCACCTCTATATATATATATATATATATATATATACTGCACAGCACCACCTCTATATATATATATATATATATATATATATATACTGCACAGCTCCACCTCTATATATATATATATATATATACACTGCACAGCTCCACCTCTATATATATATATATATATATATATATATATATACTGCACAGCACCACCTCTATATATATATATATACTGCACAGCTCCACCTCTATATATATATACTGCACAGCTCCACCTCTATATATATATATATATATATACTGCACAGCACCACCTCTATATATATATATACTGCACAGCACCACCTCTATATATATATATACTGCACAGCACCACCTCTATATATATATATATATATATATATACTGCACAGCTCCACCTCTATATATATATATATATACTGCACAGCACCACCTCTATATATATATATATATATATATACTGCACAGCTCCACCTCTATATATATATATATATACTGCACAGCACCACCTCTATATATATATATATATATATATATATATATATATATATATATATACTGCACAGCTCCACCTCTATATATATATATATATACTGCACAGCTCCACCTATATATATATATATATATATATATATATACTGCACGGCACCACCTCTATATATATATATATATATATATACAGGAGGGGAGATATACACTCACTGGCCACTTTATTAGGTACACCTGTCCAACTGTGTGTTAAGACTTAATTTCTAATCAGCCAATCACATGGCGGCAACTCAGTGCATTTAGGCATGTAGACATGGTCAAGACAATCTCCTGCAGTTCAAACCGAGCATCAGTATAGGGAAGAAAGGTGATTTGAGTGCTTTTGAACGTGGCATGATTGTTGGTGCCAGAAGGGCTGGTCTGAGTATTTCAGAAACTGCTGATCTACTGGGATTTTCACGCACAACCATCTCTAGGGTTTACAGAGAATGGTCCGAAAAAGAAAAAAAATCCAGTGAGCGGCAGTTCTGTGGCCGGAAATGCCTTGTTGATGCCAGAGGTCAGAGGAGAATGGGCAGACTGGTTCGAGCTGATAGAAAGGCAACAGTGACTCAAATTGCCACCCGTTACAACCAAGGTAGGCAGAAGAGCATCTCTGAACGCACAGTGCGTCGAACTTTGAGGCAGATGGGCTACAGCAGCAGAAGACCACACTGGGTACCACTCCTCTCAGCTAAGAACAGGAAACTGAGGCTACAATTTGCACAAGCTCATCGAAATTGGACAGTAGAAGATTGGAAAAACGTTGCCTGGTCTGATGAGTCTCGATTTCTGCTGCGACATTCGGATGGTAGGGTCAGAATTTGGCGTAAACAACATGAAAGCATGGATCCATCCTGCCTTGTATCAACGGTTCAGGCTGGTGGTGGTGGTGTCATGGTGTGGGGAATTTTTTCTGGGCACTCTTTGGGCCCCTTGGTACCAATTGAGCATCGTTGCAACGCCACAGCCTACCTGAGTATTGTTGCTGACCATGTCCATCCCTTTATGACCACAATGTACCCAACATCTGATGGCTACTTTCAGCAGGATAATGCGCCATGTCATAAAGCTCGAATCATCTCAGATTGGTTTCTTGAACATGACAATGAGTTCACTGTACTCAAATGGCCTCCTCAGTCACCAGATCTCAATCCAATAGAGCATCTTTGGGATGTGGTGGAACGGGAGATTCGCATCAGGGATGTGCAGCCGACAAATCTGCGCCAACTGTGTGATGCCATCATGTCAATATGGTCCAAAATCTCTGAGGAATGCTTCCAGCACCTTGTTGAATCTCTGCCACGAAGAATTGAGGCAGTTCTGAAGGCAAAAGGGGGTCCAACCCCTTACTAGCATGGTGTACCTAATAAAGTGGCCAGTGAGTGTATATATATATATATATATATACTGCACAGCACCACCTCTATATATATATACTGCACAGCACCACCTCTATATATATATACTGCACAGCTCCACCTCTATATATATATATATATATATATATATATATATATATACTGCACAGCTCCACCTCTATAAATATATACTGCACAGCACCACCTCTATATATATATATATATACTGCACAGCACCACCTCTATATATATATACTGCACAGCACCACCTCTATATATATATACTGCACAGCACCACCTCTATATATATATATATACTGCACAGCTCCACCTCTATATATATATATATATATATATATATATATATACTGCACAGCTCCACCTCTATAAATATATACTGCACAGCACCACCTCTATATATATATATATATACTGCACAGCACCACCTCTATATATATATACTGCACAGCACCACCTCTATATATATATATACTGCACAGCTCCACCTCTATATATATATATATATATATATACTGCACAGCACCACCTCTATATATATATATATATACTGCACAGCACCACCTCTATATATATATACTGCACAGCACCACCTCTATATATATATATATACTGCACAGCTCCACCTCTATATATATATATATATATATATACTGCACAGCTCCACCTCTATAAATATATACTGCACAGCACCACCTCTATATATATATATATATATACTGCACAGCACCACCTCTATATATATATACTGCACAGCACCACCTCTATATATATATACTGCACAGCACCACCTCTATATATATATATATACTGCACAGCTCCACCTCTATATATATATATATACTGCACAGCTCCACCTCTATAAATATATACTGCACAGCACCACCTCTATATATATATATATATATACTGCACAGCACCACCTCTATATATATATACTGCACAGCACCACCTATATATATATATACACTGCACAGCTCCACCTCTATATATATATATATATATATACTGCACAGCTCCACCTCTATAAATATATACTGCACAGCACCACCTCTATATATATATACTGCACAGCACCACCTCTATATATACTGCACGGCACCACCTCTATATATATATACTGCACAGCACCACCTCTATATACACTGCACAGCACCACCTCTATATATATATATACTGCACAGCTCCACCTCTATATATATACTGCACAGCACCACCTCTATATATATATATACTGCACAGCTCCACCTCTATATATATATATATATATACTGCACAGCTCCACCTCTATATATATATATATACTTCACAGCACCACCTCTATATATATACTGCACAGCACCACCTCTATATATATACTGCACAGCACCACCTCTATATATATATACTGCACAGCACCACCTCTCTATATATATATATACTGCACAGCACCACCTCTATATATATATATATATATACTGCACAGCACCACCTCTATATATACTGCACGGCACCACCTCTATATATATATATATACTGCACAGCACCACCTCTATATATATACATACTGCACAGCACCACCTCTATATATATATACTGCACAGCACCACCTCTATATATACTGCACAGCACCACCTCTATATATATATATATATACTGCACAGCACCACCTCTATATATATATACTGCACAGCACCACCTCTATATATACTGCACAGCACCACCTCTATATATACTGCACAGCACCACCTCTATATATATATACTGCACAGCACCACCTCTATATATACTGCACAGCACCACCTCTATATATATATACTGCACAGCACCACCTCTATATATACTGCACAGCACCACCTCTATATATATATACTGCACAGCACCACCTCTATATATACTGCACAGCACCACCTCTATATATACTGCACAACACCACCTCTATATATATATATATACTGCACAGCACCACCTCTATATATATATATACTGCACAGCACCACCTCTATATATACTGCACAGCACCACCTCTCTATATATACTGCACAGCTCCACCTCTATATATATATATATATACTGCACAGCACCACCTCTATATATATATATATATATATATATACTGCACAGCACCACCTCTATATATATATATATATACTGCACAGCACCACCTCTATATATATATATACTGCACAGCACCACCTCTATATATACTGCACAGCACCACCTCTATATATATATATATATACTGCACAGCACCACCTCTATATATATACTGCACAGCACCACCTCTATATATATATACTGCACAGCACCACCTCTATATATATATATATATATATATTGCACAGCACCACCTCTATATATATATATATACTGCACAGCACCACCTCTATATATACTGCACGGCACCACCTCTATATATATATATATATACTGCACAGCACCACCTCTATATATATACATACTGCACAGCACCACCTCTATATATATATACTGCACAGCACCACCTCTATATATACTGCACAGCACCACCTCTATATATATATATATACTGCACAGCACCACCTCTATATATATATACTGCACAGCACCACCTCTATATATACTGCACAGCACCACCTCTATATATACTGCACAGCACCACCTTAATATATATATACTGCACAGCACCACCTCTATATATACTGCACAGCACCACCTCTATATATATATACTGCACAGCACCACCTCTATATATACTGCACAGCACCACCTCTATATATATACTGCACAGCACCACCTCTATATATATATATATATATATATATATATATTGCACAGCACCACCTCTATATATATATATATACTGCACAGCACCACCTCTATATATATATATATACTGCACAGCACCACCTCTATATATACTGCACAGCACCACCTCTATATATACTGCACAGCACCACCTCTATATATATATATATACTGCACAGCACCACCTCTATATATACTGCACAGCACCACCTCTATATATACTGCACAGCTACACCTCTATATATATATATATACTGCACAGCTCCACCTCTATATATATATACTTCACAGCACCACCTCTATCTATATATATATACTGCACAGCTCCACCTCTATATATATATATATATATATATATATATATATATATATATACTGCACAGCACCACCTCTATATATATATATACTGCACAGCTCCACCTCTATATATATATATACTGCACAGCACCACCTCTATATATATATATATACTGCACAGCTCCACCTCTATATATATATATATATATACTGCACAGCACCACCTCTATATATATATATATATATATATATATACTGCACAGCTCCACCTCTATATATATATACTGCACAGCACCACCTCTATATATATATATATATATATATATACTGCACAGCTCCACCTCTATATATATATATATATATATATATATATATATATATATATATATATATATATTGCACAGCACCACCTCTATATATATATATACTGCACAGCTCCACCTCTATATATATATATATATATATATATATACTGCACAGCTCCACCTCTATATATATATATATATACTGCACAGCACCACCTCTATATATATATATATATATATATATACTGCACAGCTCCACCTCTATATATATATACTGCACAGCTCCTCCTCTATATATATATATATATATATATATATACTGCACAGCTCCACCTCTATATATATATATATATATATATATATATATATATATATATTGCACAGCACCACCTCTATATATATATATACTGCACAGCTCCACCTCTATATATATATATATATATATATATATATATATACTGCACAGCTCCACCTCTATATATATATATATATATATATATATATATATATATATATACTGCACAGCTCCACCTCTCTATATATATATATATATATATACTGCACAGCACCACCTCTATATATATATATATATATATATATATATATATATATATATATATATACTGCACAGCTCCACCTCTATATATATATATATATATATACTGCACAGCACCACCTCTATATATATATATATATATATATACTGCACAGCTCCACCTCTATATATATATATATATACTGCACAGCACCACCTCTATATATATATATATATATATATATATATACTGCACAGCTCCACCTCTATATACATACACTCACTCACTGGCCACTTTATTAGGTACACCTGTCCAACTGTGTGTTAAGACTTAATTTCTAATCAGCCAATCACATGGCGGCAACTCAGTGCATTTAGGCATGTAGACATGGTCAAGACAATCTCCTGCAGTTCAAACCGAGCATCAGTATGGGGAAGAAAGGTGATTTGAGTGCCTTTGAACGTGGCATGATTGTTGGTGCCAGAAGGGCTGGTCTGAGAATTTCAGAAACTGCTGATCTACTGGGATTTTCACGCACAACCATCTCTAGGGTTTACAGAGAATGTTCCGAAAAAGAAAAAAAATCCAGTGAGCGGCAGTTCTGTGGCCGGAAATGCCTTGTTGATGCCAGAGGTCAGAGGAGAATGGGCAGACTGGTTCGAGCTGATAGAAAGGCAACAGTGACTCAAATTGCCACCCGTTACAACCAAGGTAGGCAGAAGAGCATCTCTGAACGCACAGTGCGTCGAACTTTGAGGCAGATGGGCTACAGCAGCAGAAGACCACACTGGGTACCACTCCTCTCAGCTAAGAACAGGAAACTGAGGCTACAATTTGCACAAGCTCATCGAAATTGGACAGTAGAAGATTGGAAAAACGTTGCCTGGTCTGATGAGTCTCGATTTCTGCTGCGACATTCGGATGGTAGGGTCAGAATTTGGTGTAAACAACATGAAAGCATGGATCCATCCTGCCTTGTATCAACGGTTCAGGCTGGTGGTGGTGGTGTCATGGTGTGGGGAATTTTTTCTGGGCACTCTTTGGGCCCCTTGGTACCAATTGAGCATCGTTGCAACGCCACAGCCTACCTGAGTATTGTTGCTGACCATGTCCATCCCTTTATGACCACAATGTACCCAACATCTGATGGCTACTTTCAGCAGGATAATGCGCCATGTCATAAAGCTCGAATCATCTCAGATTGGTTTCTTGAACATGACAATGAGTTCACTGTACTCAAATGGCCTCCTCAGTCACCAGATCTCAATCCAATAGAGCATCTTTGGGATGTGGTGGAACGGGAGATTCGCATCAGGGATGTGCAGCCGACAAATCTGCGCCAACTGTGTGATGCCATCATGTCAATATGGTCCAAAATCTCTGAGGAATGCTTCCAGCACCTTGTTGAATCTCTGCCACGAAGAATTGAGGCAGTTCTGAAGGCAAAAGGGGGTCCAACCCCTTACTAGCATGGTGTACCTAATAAAGTGGCCAGTGAGTGTACTATATACTGCACAGCACCACCTCTATATATATACACTGCACAGCACCACCTCTATATATATATATATATATATATACTGCACAGCACCACCTCTATATATATATATATATATATACACTGCACAGCACCACCTCTATATGTATATATATATATATATACTGCACAGCACCACCTCTATATATATATATATATATATACTGCACAGCTCCACCTCTATATATATATATATATATATATATACTGCACAGCACCACCTCTATATATATATATATATATATATATATATATACTGCACAGCACCACCTCTATATATATACATACTGCACAGCTCCACCTCTATATATATGTATATATACTGCACAGCACCACCTCTATATATATACTGCACAGCACCACCTCTATATATATATATATACTGCACAGCTCCACCTCTATATATATATATATATATATATATATACTGCACAGCACCACCTCTATATATATATACTGCACAGCACCACCTCTATATATATATACACTGCACAGCACCACCTCTATATATATATATATATATACTGCACAGCACCACCTCTATATATATATACTGCACAGCTCCACCTCTATATATATATATATATATATACTGCACAGCACCACCTCTATATATATATACTGCACAGCTCCACCTCTATATATATATATATACTGCACAGCTCCACCTCTATATATATATATATATATATACTGCACAGCTCCACCTCTATATATATATACAGTGCCTACAAGTAGTATTCAACACCCTGCAGATTTAGCAGGTTTGATAAGATGCAAATAAGTTAGAGCCTTCAAACTTCACACAAGAGCAGGATTTATTAACAGATGCATAAATCTTACAAACCAAAAAGTTATGTTGCTCAGTTAAATTTTAATAAATTTTAAACATACAAGTGTGGGTCAATTATTATTCAACCCCTAGGTTTAATATTTTGTGGAATAACCCTTGTTTGCAATTACAGCTAATAATCGTCTTTTATAAGACCTGATCAGGCCGGCACAGGTCTCTGGAGTTATCTTGGCCCACTCCTCCATGCAGATCTTCTCCAAGTTATCTAGGTTCTTTGGGTGTCTCATGTGGACTTTAATCTTGAGCTCCTTCCACAAGTTTTCAATTGGGTTAAGGTCAGGAGACTGACTAGGCCACTCCAACACCTTGATTTTTTGCCTCTTGAACCAGGCCTTGGTTTTCTTGGCTGTGTGCTTTTGGTCGTTGTCTTGTTGGAAGATGAAATGATGACCCATCTTAAGATCCTTGATGGAGGAGCGGAGGTTCTTGGCCAAAATCTCCAGGTAGGCCGTGCTATCCATCTTCCCATGGATGCGGACCAGATGGCCAGGCCCCTTGGCTGAGAAACAGCCCCACAGCATGATGCTGCCACCACCATGCTTGACTGTAGGGATGGTATTCTTGGGGTCGTATGCAGTGCCATCCAGTCTCCAAACGTCACGTGTGTGGTTGGCACCAAAGATCTCGATTTTGGTCTCATCAGACCAGAGAACCTTGAACCAGTCTGTCTCAGAGTCCTCCAAGTGATCATGAGCAAACTGTAGACGAGCCTTGACATGACGCTTTGAAAGTAAAGGTACCTTACGGGCTCGTCTGGAACGGAGACCATTGCGGTGGAGTACGTTACTTATGGTATTGACTGAAACCAATGTCCCCACTGCCATGAGATCTTCCCGGAGCTCCTTCCTTGTTGTCCTTGGGTTAGCCTTGACTCTTTGGACAAGCCTGGCCTCGGCACGGGAGGAAACTTTCAAAGGCTGTCCAGGCCGTGGAAGGCTAACAGTAGTTCCATAAGCCTTCCACTTCCGTATGATGCTCCCAACAGTGGAGACAGGTAGGCCCAACTCCTTGGAAAGGGTTTTGTACCCCTTGCCAGCCTTGTGACCCTCCACGATCTTGTCTCTGATGGCCTTGGAATGCTCCTTTGTCTTTCCCATGTTGACCATGTATGAGTGCTGTTCACAAGTTTGGGGAGGGTCTTAAATAGTCAGAAAAGGCTGGAAAAAGATAATTAATCCAAACATGTGAAGCTCATTGTTCTTTGTGCCTGAAATACTTCTTAATACTTTAGGGGAACCAAACATAACTCTGGTGGTTTGAGGGGTTGAATAATAAATGACCCTCTGAATAAACTTTTCACAATTTAAAAAAAAATTAAACAAAGAAATAACATTCTTTTTTGCTGCAGTGCATTTCACACTTCCAGGCTGATCTACAGTCCAAATGTCACAATGCCAAGTTAATTCCGAATGTGTAAACCTGCTAAATCTGCAGGGGGTTGAATACTACTTGTAGGCACTGTATATACTGCACAGCACCACCTCTATATATATATATATACTGCACAGCACCACCTCTATATATATATATATATATATATATATATATATATATACTGCACAGCTCCACCTCTATATATATATATATATATATATATACTGCACAGCTCCACCTCTATATATATACTGCACAGCACCACCTCTATATATATACTGCACAGCACCACCTCTATATATATATATATATATATACATACTGCACAGCACCACCTCTATATATATACTGCACAGCACCACCTCTATATATATACTGCACAGCACCACCTCTATATATATATACTGCACAGCACCACCTCTATATATATATATATATATATATATATATATACTGCACAGCACCACCTCTATATACACTCACTGGCCACTTTATTAGGTACACCTGTCCAACTGTGTGTTAAGACTTAATTTCTAATCAGCCAATCACATGGCGGCAACTCAGTGCATTTAGGCATGTAGACATGGTCAAGACAATCTCCTGCAGTTCAAACCGAGCATCAGTATGGGGAAGAAAGGTGATTTGAGTGCCTTTGAACGTGGCATGATTGTTGGTGCCAGAAGGGCTGGTCTGAGAATTTCAGAAACTGCTGATCTACTGGGATT
>NW_027362372.1:0-5000 GCF_039654945.1 Dendrobates tinctorius | reverse complement strand
CCACCTCTATATATACTGCACGGCACCACCTCTATATATATATACTGCACAGCACCACCTCTATATATATATACTGCACAGCACCACCTCTATATATATATACTGCACAGCTCCACCTCTATAAATATATACTGCACAGCACCACCTCTATATATACTGCACGGCACCACCTCTATATATATATATATACTGCACGGCACCACCTCTATATATATATATATATACTGCACAGCACCACCTCTATATATATATATATATATATACTGCACAGCTCCACCTCTATAAATATATACTGCACAGCACCACCTCTATATATATATATATACTGCACAGCTCCACCTCTATAAATATATACTGCACAGCACCACCTCTATATATACTGCACGGCACCACCTCTATATATATATACTGCACAGCACCACCTCTATATATATATACTGCACAGCACCACCTCTATATATATATATATATACTGCACAGCTCCACCTCTATAAATATATACTGCACAGCACCACCTCTATATATACTGCACGGCACCACCTCTATATATATATACTGCACAGCTCCACCTCTATAAATATATACTGCACAGCACCACCTCTATATATATATATATATATATATACTGCACAGCTCCACCTCTATAAATATATATATATATATATATATATATATATACTGCACAGCTCCACCTCTATATATATATATATATATATACTGCACAGCACCACCTCTATATATATATATACTGCACAGCACCACCTCTATATATATATATATATATATATACTGCACAGCTCCACCTCTATAAATATATACTGCACAGCACCACCTCTATATATACTGCACGGCACCACCTCTATATATATATACTGCACAGCACCACCTCTATATATATATACTGCACAGCACCACCTCTATATATATATATATATATACTGCACAGCTCCACCTCTATAAATATATACTGCACAGCACCACCTCTATATATACTGCACGGCACCACCTCTATATATATATACTGCACAGCTCCACCTCTATAAATATATACTGCACAGCACCACCTCTATATATATATATATACTGCACAGCTCCACCTCTATAAATATATACTGCACAGCACCACCTCTATATATATATATATATACTGCACAGCTCCACCTCTATAAATATATACTGCACAGCACCACCTCTATATATACTGCACGGCACCACCTCTATATATATATACTGCACAGCACCACCTCTATATATATACACTGCACAGCACCACCTCTATATACACTGCATAGCACCACCTCTATATATATATATACTGCACAGCTCCACCTCTATATATATACTGCACAGCACCACCTCTATATATATATACTGCACAGCTCCACCTCTATATATATATATATACTTCACAGCTCCACCTCTATATATATACTGCACAGCTCCACCTCTATATATATATATATACTTCACAGCACCACCTCTATATATATACTTCACAGCACCACCTCTATATATATACTGCACAGCACCACCTCTATATATATACTGCACAGCACCACCTCTATATATATATACTGCACAGCACCACCTCTATATATATATATATATACTGCACAGCACCACCTCTATATATATATATATATATATATACTGCACAGCACCACCTCTATATATACTGCACGGCACCACCTCTATATATATATATATACTGCACAGCACCACCTCTATATATATATACTGCACAGCACCACCTCTATATATACTGCACAGCACCACCTCTATATATATATATATACTGCACAGCACCACCTCTATATATATATACTGCACAGCACCACCTCTATATATACTGCACAGCACCACCTCTATATATATATACTGCACAGCTCCACCTCTATATATATATATATACTTCACAGCACCACCTCTATATATATACTTCACAGCACCACCTCTATATATATACTGCACAGCACCACCTCTATATATATACTGCACAGCACCACCTCTATATATATATACTGCACAGCACCACCTCTATATATATATACTGCACAGCACCACCTCTATATATATATATATATACTGCACAGCTCCACCTCTATAAATATATACTGCACAGCACCACCTCTATATATACTGCACGGCACCACCTCTATATATATATACTGCACAGCTCCACCTCTATAAATATATACTGCACAGCACCACCTCTATATATATATATATATATATACTGCACAGCTCCACCTCTATAAATATATATATATATATATATCTATATATACTGCACAGCTCCACCTCTATATATATATATATATATACTGCACAGCACCACCTCTATATATATATATACTGCACAGCACCACCTCTATATATATATATATATATACTGCACAGCTCCACCTCTATAAATATATACTGCACAGCACCACCTCTATATATACTGCACGGCACCACCTCTATATATATATACTGCACAGCACCACCTCTATATATATATACTGCACAGCACCACCTCTATATATATATATATATACTGCACAGCTCCACCTCTATAAATATATACTGCACAGCACCACCTCTATATATACTGCACGGCACCACCTCTATATATATATACTGCACAGCTCCACCTCTATAAATATATACTGCACAGCACCACCTCTATATATATATATATACTGCACAGCTCCACCTCTATAAATATATACTGCACAGCACCACCTCTATATATATATATATATACTGCACAGCTCCACCTCTATAAATATATACTGCACAGCACCACCTCTATATATACTGCACGGCACCACCTCTATATATATATACTGCACAGCACCACCTCTATATATATACACTGCACAGCACCACCTCTATATACACTGCATAGCACCACCTCTATATATATATATACTGCACAGCTCCACCTCTATATATATACTGCACAGCACCACCTCTATATATATATACTGCACAGCTCCACCTCTATATATATATATATACTTCACAGCTCCACCTCTATATATATACTGCACAGCTCCACCTCTATATATATATATATACTTCACAGCACCACCTCTATATATATACTTCACAGCACCACCTCTATATATATACTGCACAGCACCACCTCTATATATATACTGCACAGCACCACCTCTATATATATATATACTGCACAGCACCACCTCTATATATATATATATATACTGCACAGCACCACCTCTATTATATATATAAATATATATATATACTGCACAGCACCACCTCTATATATACTGCACGGCACCACCTCCCTATATATATATATACTGCACAGCACCACCTCTATATATATATACTGCACAGCACCACCTCTATATATTATACTGCACAGCACCACCTCTATATATATATCTATACTGCACAGCACCACCTCTATATATATATACTGCACAGCACCACCTCTATATATACTGCACAGCACCACCTCTATATATATATACTGCACAGCTCCACCTCTATATATATAATATATACTGCACAGCACCACCTCTATATATATACTTCACAGCACCACCTCTATATATATACTGCACAGCACCACCTCTATATATATATACTGCACAGCACCACCTCTATATATATATACTGCACAGCACCACCACTATATATATATATATACTGCACAGCACCACCTCTATATATATATATACTGCACAGCACCACCTCTATATATACTGCACGGCACCACCTCTATATATATATATATATACTGCACAGCACACCTCTATATATATATATATATATATATATACTGCACAGCACCACCTCTATATATACTGCACGGCACCACCTCTCTATATATATATATACTGCACAGCACCACCTCTATATATATACTGCACAGCACCACCTCTATATATACTGCACAGCACCACCTCTATATATATATATATACTGCACAGCACCACCTCTATATATATATACTGCACAGCACCACCTCTATATATACTGCACAGCACCACCTCTATATATATATACTGCACAGCACCACCTCTATATATACTGCACAGCACCACCTCTATATATATATATATACTTCACAGCACCACCTCTATATATACTTCACAGCACCACCTCTATATATATATATACTGCACAGCACCACTCTATATATATATACTGCACAGCACCACCTCTATATATATATACTGCACAGCACCACCTCTATATATATATATATACTGCACAGCACCACCTCTATATATATATATATATATAGATATATACTGCACAGCACCACCTCTATATATACTGCACGGCACCACCTCTATCTATATATATATACTGCACAGCACCACCTATATATATATACTGCACAGCACCACCTCTATATATACTGCACAGCACCACCTCTATATATATATATATACTGCACAGCACCACCTCTATATATATATACTGCACAGCACCACCTCTATATATACTGCACAGCACCACCTCTATATATATATACTGCACAGCTCCACCTCTATATATATATATATATACTTCACAGCACCACCTCTATATATATATACTTCACAGCACCACCTCTATATATATACTGCACAGCACCACCTCTATATATATACTGCACAGCACCACCTCTATATATATATACTGCACAGCACCACCTCTCTCTATATATATATATACTGCACAGCACCACCTCTATATATATAATATATATACTGCACAGCACCACCTCTATATATACTGCACGGCACCACCTCTATATATATATATATATACTGCACAGCACCACCTCTATATAAATATACTGCACAGCACCCACCTCTATATATATATACTGCACAGCTCCACTCTATATATATATCATATATATAATATATATACTGCACAGCACCACCTCTATATATATATACTGCACAGCTCCACTCTATATATATATATATATACTGCACAGCTCCACCTCTATATATATATATATACTGCACAGCACCACCTCTATA
>NW_027362371.1:55000-60000 GCF_039654945.1 Dendrobates tinctorius | reverse complement strand
GGGAAAGTCGAATTATGGAGCAAAAACCATTTTTTGGGACTTAGAAAAATTTCGAGATGTGTCAGACTTCCAGGAAGGGAGGAGTCTCAGGAGGTGTACCTAGGAGGCTTCCAGGGGCCTGGGTACACTTTTCAGAAAGTACCGTTGGGACTTAGAAAAATTTTCAGGATTTTTGGACTTAGAGCGATTTTTGGATTTTTGTGCAAAAATCAGATTTCCCCTTCTCCCACCGCTCTGGGGCGTCAATATGTTGAGGGGACCCGAGGGAGAGTGCCTCCCATGAGGGTAGAATGTGTGACTTTTGGGGGGAAAGTCGAATTATGGAGCAAAAACCATTTTTTGGGACTTAGAAAAATTTCGAGATGTGACAGACTTCCAGGAAGGGGGCGCCTCGGGAGGTGTACCTAGGAGGCTTCCAGGGGCCTGGGTACACTTTTCAGAAAGTACCGTTGGGACTTAGAAAAATTTTCAAGATTTTTGGACTTAGAGCGATTTTTGGATTTTTGTGCAAAAATCGAATTTTCCCTTCTCCCACCGCTCTGGGGCGTCAATATGAAGTGGGGACCCGAGGGAGAGTGCCTCCCATGAGGGTAGAATGTGTGACTTTTGGGGGGAAAGTCGAATTATGGAGCAAAAACCATTTTTGGGGACTTAGAAAAAATTCCGAGATGTGTCAGACTTCCAGGAAGGGGGCGCCTCGGGAGGTGTACCTAGGAGGCTTCCAGGGGCCTGGGTACACTTTTCAGAAAGTACCGTTGGGACTTAGAAAAATTTTCAAGATTTTTGGACTTAGAGCGATTTTTGGATTTTTGTGCAAAAATCGAATTTTCCCTTCTCCCACCGCTCTGGGGCGTCAATATGAAGTGGGGACCCGAGGGAGAGTGCCTCCCATGAGGGTAGAATGTGTGACTTTTGGGGGGAAAGTCGAATTATGGAGCAAAAACCATTTTTGGGGACTTAGAAAAAATTCCGAGATGTGTCAGACTTCCAGGAAGGGGGCGCCTCGGGAGGTGTACCTAGGAGGCTTCCAGGGGCCTGGGTACACTTTTCAGAAAGTACCGTTGGGACTTAGAAAAATTTTCAAGATTTTTGGACTTAGAGCGATTTTTGGATTTTTGTGCAAATATCGAATTTTCCCTTCTCCCACCGCTCTGGGGCGTCAATATGAAGTGGGGACCCGAGGGAGAGTGCCTCCCATGAGGGTAGAATGTGTGACTTTTGGGGGGAAAGTCGAATTATGGAGCAAAAACCATTTTTGGGGACTTAGAAAAAATTCCGAGATGTGTCAGACTTCCAGGAAGGGGGCGCCTCGGGAGGTGTACCTAGGAGGCTTCCAGGGGCCTGGGTACACTTTTCAGAAAGTACCGTTGGGACTTAGAAAAATTTTCAAGATTTTTGGACTTAGAGCGATTTTTGGATTTTTGTGCAAAAATCGAATTTTCCCTTCTCCCACCGCTCTGGGGCGTCAATATGAAGTGGGGACCCGAGGGAGAGTGCCTCCCATGAGGGTAGAATGTGTGACTTTTGGGGGGAAAGTCGAATTATGGAGCAAAAACCATTTTTGGGGACTTAGAAAAAATTCCGAGATGTGTCAGACTTCCAGGAAGGGGGCGCCTCGGGAGGTGTACCTAGGAGGCTTCCAGGGGCCTGGGTACACTTTTCAGAAAGTACCGTTGGGACTTAGAAAAATTTTCAAGATTTTTGGACTTAGAGCGATTTTTGGATTTTTGTGCAAAAATCGAATTTTCCCTTCTCCCACCGCTCTGGGGCGTCAATATGAAGTGGGGACCCGAGGGAGAGTGCCTCCCATGAGGGTAGAATGTGTGACTTTTGGGGGGAAAGTCGAATTATGGAGCAAAAACCATTTTTTGGGACTTAGAAAAATTTCGAGATGTGACAGACTTCCAGGAAGGGGGCGCCTCGGGAGGTGTACCTAGGAGGCTTCCAGGGGCCTGGGTACACTTTTCAGAAAGTACCGTTGGGACTTAGAAAAATTTTCAGGATTTTTGGACTTAGAGCGATTTTTGGATTTTTGATCAAAAATCGAATTTCCCCTTCTCCCACCGCTCTGGGGCGTCAATATGATGTGGGGACCCGAGGGAGAGTGCCTCCCATGAGGGTAGAATGTGTGGCTTTTGGGGGGAAAGTCGAATTATGGAGCAAAAACCAGTTTTTGGGACTTAGAAAAATTTCGAGATGTGTCAGACTTCCAGGAAGGGGGGAGTCTCAGGAGGTGTACCTAGGAGGCTTCCAGGGGCCTGGGTACACTTTTCAGAAAGTACCGTTGGGACTTAGAAAAATTTTCAGGATTTTTGGACTTAGAGCGATTTTTGGATTTTTGTGCAAAAATCAGATTTCCCCTTCTCCCACCGCTCTGGGGCGTCAATATGATGTGGGGACCCGAGGGAGAGTGCCTCCCATGAGGGTAGAATGTGTGGTTTTTTGGGGGAAAGTCGAATTATGGAAGAAATTGAGTTTTGAGGACAAAAAAGTGTTTTGAGGACAAAAAAGTTTCTTGAGGACAAAAAAGTTTCTCGAGGACAAAAAAGTGTTTTGAGGACAAAAAAGTTTCTTGAGGACAAAAAAGTGTTTTGCGAACAAAAAATGGAATTTTGTGATTTTGTGTAAAAATAAGTAAATTCCCCTACTTCCACCACAGGGGGGCTTCAGTATGTTGTAGGGCCCCCAGGGAGGGTCCCCCAACTGGGTTTAAAGTTTGTGGATCCTGGGCAGAAAGTTGAATTTTGGATGAAAAACCGAATTTTGGGACTTAGAAAAATTTCGAGCTGAGCAGTGACAGACTTCCAGGCAGGGGAGCCTCTCTGGAGGTGTACCGAAAACAGTTCCAGGAGCTGAGGTCATTTTCGAACATTTTTTGTTCGCTCAAATTTTTTTTGTTTTTGAGCTCTAAAAAGCTGTTATTATCAATTGGCTCAAAAATTTCAAGTGTCATGAGCTAGTACATGTTGGAGGAATACGTTTTAGGCAAAAAATTGCAAAAAAAAAAATCCAAGTGAAAAAGAACCGGAATGGGGAATTTCTGACTGCTGTAGCAGCCGCACAGTTCCAGGAGGTCGGATACATTTCCGACTTTGTCCCGCTCATTGAAGTACATTGTCCCGCAATGCAAATACATAGTAATGCGCACCTGCGGGAGAATATAGGAGAGAGTGGGCTCTCTCTACCCCGATGTATGGCGGTTGTTCCTATGGTTCTCTGGCTCGGGTAGGCGACTTAGAAGGTGGTCCCTCTTGTCGTGGAAGTTGCAAAATACGGCCGAGACTGAACTTCCACGGCTCCAGGAGGGACTTTTGCTGGTCGTGCGTCCCAAGTGAGAGAGGCGATCCTGGGGTACCTGAGCCTGACCAGACCCTCCCTCGGTGGTCCCTGGTCTTCTGAAGGGTGATGGCATTCAGGGGGGCAAATCTGGAGTCCGTGGCCGAGTTTGGGCTCTAGAAGGCGGACGCCCCTTCTGACCATGTCCCCTCAGAGCCGGCTGGATGGTTCATGGTCCGCGGCTTTGTCTGGCGGTCTGTGCCCAAGCCGGAGAAGCTGTCCTGGGGTACGTGAGCTTTGACCAGACCCTCCCTCGGCGGTCCCTGGTTCTCTGGAGGTGATGGCTGTCAGGGGGGCAAATCTGGAGTCCTCGTGGGAAGGAGGGCTCTTGAAGGCGGACGCCCCCTCTGACTATGTCCCCTCAGAGCAGGCTGGATGGTTCATGGTCCGCGGCTTTGTCTGGCGGTCCATGCCCAAGCCGGAGAAGCTATCCTGGGTACCTGAGCTTCGACCAGACCCTCCCTCGGTGGTCCCTGGTTCTCTGGAGGCGATGGCTGTTGTCAGGGGGGGGGGGGCAAATCTGGAGTCCTCGTGGGAAGGAGGGCTCTGGAAGGCGGACGCCCCCTCTGACTATGTCCCCTCAGAGCATGCTCGATGGTTCTCAGTCCCTGGCTTTGGCTTTTTGGCCATCCTGGGGTACATTCTTGCCAAAAAAAAAAACGACTAAGTGAAAAAGAACCGGAATGAGGAATTTTCTAGGTGCCGCATCCGCCCTACAGTGACTTGAGGCCGGGTACAGTTCCGACTTCGTCCCCTTAAAGTGGGGACGTTGTCCCGCAATGCAAATACATAGGAATGCGCACCTCTGGCAGAATGTACTTGAGAGAGTGTCGTCTCTCTACCCCGATAGAAAGCAGTTGTTTCTCTGGTTCCCCGACTTGGGTAGGCGACTTGGCATGTGGTCCCTCTCGTCTGGAAGTTGCGCACTCCGGCTGAGACCGAACTTCCACAGCTCCGAGAGGGACTTTTGCCGATCGTGCATCCCAAGCGAGAGAGGCAATGCTGGGGTACCCAAGCCTGACCAGACCCTCCCTCGGCGGTCCCTGGTTCTCTGGAGGTGATGGCTTTCGGGGGGCAAATCCGGAGTCCTCGTCCGAAAGGGGGGGCTCCGGAAGGCGGACGCCCCTCTCGTCCATGTCCTCTCAGAGCGGTCTTATCCTCCGATCGATCTGGCACGGCGCTCCCGGGTGGGGAGGTGGTGCTGCTCGCTCGACCCGGGCTTTGGAGCTCGCGTCGGTTTACGGTGAGCGGTGTCCTTCCTCCTGTACCCCCGGGCTTCCACCACCTATCTTTGGGCGCGCACGCCGGCCGTCACCTCCCGTTCGAGGACGGAGGCGGCCGAGCTGTGGGAAGTTTGAATCGCACCGAACGATGAACAGTGGTCTGACGACCCACGCGGGCGAACGGCGGGGCGCCCACCCACCCCGGCGTGGGGGCCAGCCGTCCGAATCGCTCCCCGCGTGGGGAAGCACAGTGTTAGCAAGGGCGGCCCTTTTCGAAGTTCCAGATGCGCAGCCCTGCCCGCGGAGGTCCGTGCCACGCATCGCCCGAAGGGCGGCCTCCGCGGCGGGCACCAGCGAGAGCGGCGGCGGTGGGTGGCGTTTCCACGCCGCTGCCGAGCTCCGCGCCACTAGTCTTTCCCGAGCCCCTACGTTAGTGGGGGG
>NW_027362371.1:42500-45000 GCF_039654945.1 Dendrobates tinctorius | reverse complement strand
GAATTTTCCCTTCTCCCACCGCTCTGGGGCGTCAATATGAAGTGGGGACCCGAGGGAGAGTGCCTCCCATGAGGGTAGAATGTGTGACTTTTGGGGGGAAAGTCGAATTATGGAGCAAAAACCATTTTTGGGGACTTAGAAAAAATTCCGAGATGTGTCAGACTTCCAGGAAGGGGGCGCCTCGGGAGGTGTACCTAGGAGGCTTCCAGGGGCCTGGGTACACTTTTCAGAAAGTACCGTTGGGACTTAGAAAAATTTTCAAGATTTTTGGACTTAGAGCGATTTTTGGATTTTTGTGCAAATATCGAATTTTCCCTTCTCCCACCGCTCTGGGGCGTCAATATGAAGTGGGGACCCGAGGGAGAGTGCCTCCCATGAGGGTAGAATGTGTGACTTTTGGGGGGAAAGTCGAATTATGGAGCAAAAACCATTTTTGGGGACTTAGAAAAAATTCCGAGATGTGTCAGACTTCCAGGAAGGGGGCGCCTCGGGAGGTGTACCTAGGAGGCTTCCAGGGGCCTGGGTACACTTTTCAGAAAGTACCGTTGGGACTTAGAAAAATTTTCAAGATTTTTGGACTTAGAGCGATTTTTGGATTTTTGTGCAAAAATCGAATTTTCCCTTCTCCCACCGCTCTGGGGCGTCAATATGAAGTGGGGACCCGAGGGAGAGTGCCTCCCATGAGGGTAGAATGTGTGACTTTTGGGGGGAAAGTCGAATTATGGAGCAAAAACCATTTTTGGGGACTTAGAAAAAATTCCGAGATGTGTCAGACTTCCAGGAAGGGGGCGCCTCGGGAGGTGTACCTAGGAGGCTTCCAGGGGCCTGGGTACACTTTTCAGAAAGTACCGTTGGGACTTAGAAAAATTTTCAAGATTTTTGGACTTAGAGCGATTTTTGGATTTTTGTGCAAAAATCGAATTTTCCCTTCTCCCACCGCTCTGGGGCGTCAATATGAAGTGGGGACCCGAGGGAGAGTGCCTCCCATGAGGGTAGAATGTGTGACTTTTGGGGGGAAAGTCGAATTATGGAGCAAAAACCATTTTTTGGGACTTAGAAAAATTTCGAGATGTGACAGACTTCCAGGAAGGGGGCGCCTCGGGAGGTGTACCTAGGAGGCTTCCAGGGGCCTGGGTACACTTTTCAGAAAGTACCGTTGGGACTTAGAAAAATTTTCAGGATTTTTGGACTTAGAGCGATTTTTGGATTTTTGATCAAAAATCGAATTTCCCCTTCTCCCACCGCTCTGGGGCGTCAATATGATGTGGGGACCCGAGGGAGAGTGCCTCCCATGAGGGTAGAATGTGTGGCTTTTGGGGGGAAAGTCGAATTATGGAGCAAAAACCAGTTTTTGGGACTTAGAAAAATTTCGAGATGTGTCAGACTTCCAGGAAGGGGGGAGTCTCAGGAGGTGTACCTAGGAGGCTTCCAGGGGCCTGGGTACACTTTTCAGAAAGTACCGTTGGGACTTAGAAAAATTTTCAGGATTTTTGGACTTAGAGCGATTTTTGGATTTTTGTGCAAAAATCAGATTTCCCCTTCTCCCACCGCTCTGGGGCGTCAATATGATGTGGGGACCCGAGGGAGAGTGCCTCCCATGAGGGTAGAATGTGTGGTTTTTTGGGGGAAAGTCGAATTATGGAAGAAATTGAGTTTTGAGGACAAAAAAGTGTTTTGAGGACAAAAAAGTTTCTTGAGGACAAAAAAGTTTCTCGAGGACAAAAAAGTGTTTTGAGGACAAAAAAGTTTCTTGAGGACAAAAAAGTGTTTTGCGAACAAAAAATGGAATTTTGTGATTTTGTGTAAAAATAAGTAAATTCCCCTACTTCCACCACAGGGGGGCTTCAGTATGTTGTAGGGCCCCCAGGGAGGGTCCCCCAACTGGGTTTAAAGTTTGTGGATCCTGGGCAGAAAGTTGAATTTTGGATGAAAAACCGAATTTTGGGACTTAGAAAAATTTCGAGCTGAGCAGTGACAGACTTCCAGGCAGGGGAGCCTCTCTGGAGGTGTACCGAAAACAGTTCCAGGAGCTGAGGTCATTTTCGAACATTTTTTGTTCGCTCAAATTTTTTTTGTTTTTGAGCTCTAAAAAGCTGTTATTATCAATTGGCTCAAAAATTTCAAGTGTCATGAGCTAGTACATGTTGGAGGAATACGTTTTAGGCAAAAAATTGCAAAAAAAAAAATCCAAGTGAAAAAGAACCGGAATGGGGAATTTCTGACTGCTGTAGCAGCCGCACAGTTCCAGGAGGTCGGATACATTTCCGACTTTGTCCCGCTCATTGAAGTACATTGTCCCGCAATGCAAATACATAGTAATGCGCACCTGCGGGAGAATATAGGAGAGAGTGGGCTCTCTCTACCCCGATGTATGGCGGTTGTTCCTATGGTTCTCTGGCTCGGGTAGGCGACTTAGAAGGTGGTCCCTCTTGTCGTGGAAGTTGCAAAATACGGCCGAGACTGAACTTCCACGGCTCCAGGAGGGACTTTTGCTGGTCGT
>NW_027362371.1:27500-30000 GCF_039654945.1 Dendrobates tinctorius | reverse complement strand
GCGCCTCGGGAGGTGTACCTAGGAGGCTTCCAGGGGCCTGGGTACACTTTTCAGAAAGTACCGTTGGGACTTAGAAAAATTTTCAAGATTTTTGGACTTAGAGCGATTTTTGGATTTTTGTGCAAAAATCGAATTTTCCCTTCTCCCACCGCTCTGGGGCGTCAATATGAAGTGGGGACCCGAGGGAGAGTGCCTCCCATGAGGGTAGAATGTGTGACTTTTGGGGGGAAAGTCGAATTATGGAGCAAAAACCATTTTTTGGGACTTAGAAAAATTTCGAGATGTGACAGACTTCCAGGAAGGGGGCGCCTCGGGAGGTGTACCTAGGAGGCTTCCAGGGGCCTGGGTACACTTTTCAGAAAGTACCGTTGGGACTTAGAAAAATTTTCAGGATTTTTGGACTTAGAGCGATTTTTGGATTTTTGATCAAAAATCGAATTTCCCCTTCTCCCACCGCTCTGGGGCGTCAATATGATGTGGGGACCCGAGGGAGAGTGCCTCCCATGAGGGTAGAATGTGTGGCTTTTGGGGGGAAAGTCGAATTATGGAGCAAAAACCAGTTTTTGGGACTTAGAAAAATTTCGAGATGTGTCAGACTTCCAGGAAGGGGGGAGTCTCAGGAGGTGTACCTAGGAGGCTTCCAGGGGCCTGGGTACACTTTTCAGAAAGTACCGTTGGGACTTAGAAAAATTTTCAGGATTTTTGGACTTAGAGCGATTTTTGGATTTTTGTGCAAAAATCAGATTTCCCCTTCTCCCACCGCTCTGGGGCGTCAATATGATGTGGGGACCCGAGGGAGAGTGCCTCCCATGAGGGTAGAATGTGTGGTTTTTTGGGGGAAAGTCGAATTATGGAAGAAATTGAGTTTTGAGGACAAAAAAGTGTTTTGAGGACAAAAAAGTTTCTTGAGGACAAAAAAGTTTCTCGAGGACAAAAAAGTGTTTTGAGGACAAAAAAGTTTCTTGAGGACAAAAAAGTGTTTTGCGAACAAAAAATGGAATTTTGTGATTTTGTGTAAAAATAAGTAAATTCCCCTACTTCCACCACAGGGGGGCTTCAGTATGTTGTAGGGCCCCCAGGGAGGGTCCCCCAACTGGGTTTAAAGTTTGTGGATCCTGGGCAGAAAGTTGAATTTTGGATGAAAAACCGAATTTTGGGACTTAGAAAAATTTCGAGCTGAGCAGTGACAGACTTCCAGGCAGGGGAGCCTCTCTGGAGGTGTACCGAAAACAGTTCCAGGAGCTGAGGTCATTTTCGAACATTTTTTGTTCGCTCAAATTTTTTTTGTTTTTGAGCTCTAAAAAGCTGTTATTATCAATTGGCTCAAAAATTTCAAGTGTCATGAGCTAGTACATGTTGGAGGAATACGTTTTAGGCAAAAAATTGCAAAAAAAAAAATCCAAGTGAAAAAGAACCGGAATGGGGAATTTCTGACTGCTGTAGCAGCCGCACAGTTCCAGGAGGTCGGATACATTTCCGACTTTGTCCCGCTCATTGAAGTACATTGTCCCGCAATGCAAATACATAGTAATGCGCACCTGCGGGAGAATATAGGAGAGAGTGGGCTCTCTCTACCCCGATGTATGGCGGTTGTTCCTATGGTTCTCTGGCTCGGGTAGGCGACTTAGAAGGTGGTCCCTCTTGTCGTGGAAGTTGCAAAATACGGCCGAGACTGAACTTCCACGGCTCCAGGAGGGACTTTTGCTGGTCGTGCGTCCCAAGTGAGAGAGGCGATCCTGGGGTACCTGAGCCTGACCAGACCCTCCCTCGGTGGTCCCTGGTCTTCTGAAGGGTGATGGCATTCAGGGGGGCAAATCTGGAGTCCGTGGCCGAGTTTGGGCTCTAGAAGGCGGACGCCCCTTCTGACCATGTCCCCTCAGAGCCGGCTGGATGGTTCATGGTCCGCGGCTTTGTCTGGCGGTCTGTGCCCAAGCCGGAGAAGCTGTCCTGGGGTACGTGAGCTTTGACCAGACCCTCCCTCGGCGGTCCCTGGTTCTCTGGAGGTGATGGCTGTCAGGGGGGCAAATCTGGAGTCCTCGTGGGAAGGAGGGCTCTTGAAGGCGGACGCCCCCTCTGACTATGTCCCCTCAGAGCAGGCTGGATGGTTCATGGTCCGCGGCTTTGTCTGGCGGTCCATGCCCAAGCCGGAGAAGCTATCCTGGGTACCTGAGCTTCGACCAGACCCTCCCTCGGTGGTCCCTGGTTCTCTGGAGGCGATGGCTGTTGTCAGGGGGGGGGGGGCAAATCTGGAGTCCTCGTGGGAAGGAGGGCTCTGGAAGGCGGACGCCCCCTCTGACTATGTCCCCTCAGAGCATGCTCGATGGTTCTCAGTCCCTGGCTTTGGCTTTTTGGCCATCCTGGGGTACATTCTTGCCAAAAAAAAAAACGACTAAGTGAAAAAGAACCGGAATGAGGAATTTTCTAGGTGCCGCATCCGCCCTACAGTGACTTGAGGCCGGGTACAGTTCCGACTTCGTCCCCTTAAAGTGGGGACGTTGTC
>NW_027362371.1:12500-17500 GCF_039654945.1 Dendrobates tinctorius | reverse complement strand
GGCGTCAATATGTTGAGGGGACCCGAGGGAGAGTGCCTCCCATGAGGGTAGAATGTGTGGCTTTTGGGGGGAAAGTCGAATTATGGAGCAAAAACCATTTTTTGGGACTTAGAAAAATTTCGAGATGTGTCAGACTTCCAGGAAGGGAGGAGTCTCAGGAGGTGTACCTAGGAGGCTTCCAGGGGCCTGGGTACACTTTTCAGAAAGTACCGTTGGGACTTAGAAAAATTTTCAGGATTTTTGGACTTAGAGCGATTTTTGGATTTTTGTGCAAAAATCAGATTTCCCCTTCTCCCACCGCTCTGGGGCGTCAATATGTTGAGGGGACCCGAGGGAGAGTGCCTCCCATGAGGGTAGAATGTGTGACTTTTGGGGGGAAAGTCGAATTATGGAGCAAAAACCATTTTTTGGGACTTAGAAAAATTTCGAGATGTGACAGACTTCCAGGAAGGGGGCGCCTCGGGAGGTGTACCTAGGAGGCTTCCAGGGGCCTGGGTACACTTTTCAGAAAGTACCGTTGGGACTTAGAAAAATTTTCAAGATTTTTGGACTTAGAGCGATTTTTGGATTTTTGTGCAAAAATCGAATTTTCCCTTCTCCCACCGCTCTGGGGCGTCAATATGAAGTGGGGACCCGAGGGAGAGTGCCTCCCATGAGGGTAGAATGTGTGACTTTTGGGGGGAAAGTCGAATTATGGAGCAAAAACCATTTTTGGGGACTTAGAAAAAATTCCGAGATGTGTCAGACTTCCAGGAAGGGGGCGCCTCGGGAGGTGTACCTAGGAGGCTTCCAGGGGCCTGGGTACACTTTTCAGAAAGTACCGTTGGGACTTAGAAAAATTTTCAAGATTTTTGGACTTAGAGCGATTTTTGGATTTTTGTGCAAAAATCGAATTTTCCCTTCTCCCACCGCTCTGGGGCGTCAATATGAAGTGGGGACCCGAGGGAGAGTGCCTCCCATGAGGGTAGAATGTGTGACTTTTGGGGGGAAAGTCGAATTATGGAGCAAAAACCATTTTTGGGGACTTAGAAAAAATTCCGAGATGTGTCAGACTTCCAGGAAGGGGGCGCCTCGGGAGGTGTACCTAGGAGGCTTCCAGGGGCCTGGGTACACTTTTCAGAAAGTACCGTTGGGACTTAGAAAAATTTTCAAGATTTTTGGACTTAGAGCGATTTTTGGATTTTTGTGCAAATATCGAATTTTCCCTTCTCCCACCGCTCTGGGGCGTCAATATGAAGTGGGGACCCGAGGGAGAGTGCCTCCCATGAGGGTAGAATGTGTGACTTTTGGGGGGAAAGTCGAATTATGGAGCAAAAACCATTTTTGGGGACTTAGAAAAAATTCCGAGATGTGTCAGACTTCCAGGAAGGGGGCGCCTCGGGAGGTGTACCTAGGAGGCTTCCAGGGGCCTGGGTACACTTTTCAGAAAGTACCGTTGGGACTTAGAAAAATTTTCAAGATTTTTGGACTTAGAGCGATTTTTGGATTTTTGTGCAAAAATCGAATTTTCCCTTCTCCCACCGCTCTGGGGCGTCAATATGAAGTGGGGACCCGAGGGAGAGTGCCTCCCATGAGGGTAGAATGTGTGACTTTTGGGGGGAAAGTCGAATTATGGAGCAAAAACCATTTTTGGGGACTTAGAAAAAATTCCGAGATGTGTCAGACTTCCAGGAAGGGGGCGCCTCGGGAGGTGTACCTAGGAGGCTTCCAGGGGCCTGGGTACACTTTTCAGAAAGTACCGTTGGGACTTAGAAAAATTTTCAAGATTTTTGGACTTAGAGCGATTTTTGGATTTTTGTGCAAAAATCGAATTTTCCCTTCTCCCACCGCTCTGGGGCGTCAATATGAAGTGGGGACCCGAGGGAGAGTGCCTCCCATGAGGGTAGAATGTGTGACTTTTGGGGGGAAAGTCGAATTATGGAGCAAAAACCATTTTTTGGGACTTAGAAAAATTTCGAGATGTGACAGACTTCCAGGAAGGGGGCGCCTCGGGAGGTGTACCTAGGAGGCTTCCAGGGGCCTGGGTACACTTTTCAGAAAGTACCGTTGGGACTTAGAAAAATTTTCAGGATTTTTGGACTTAGAGCGATTTTTGGATTTTTGATCAAAAATCGAATTTCCCCTTCTCCCACCGCTCTGGGGCGTCAATATGATGTGGGGACCCGAGGGAGAGTGCCTCCCATGAGGGTAGAATGTGTGGCTTTTGGGGGGAAAGTCGAATTATGGAGCAAAAACCAGTTTTTGGGACTTAGAAAAATTTCGAGATGTGTCAGACTTCCAGGAAGGGGGGAGTCTCAGGAGGTGTACCTAGGAGGCTTCCAGGGGCCTGGGTACACTTTTCAGAAAGTACCGTTGGGACTTAGAAAAATTTTCAGGATTTTTGGACTTAGAGCGATTTTTGGATTTTTGTGCAAAAATCAGATTTCCCCTTCTCCCACCGCTCTGGGGCGTCAATATGATGTGGGGACCCGAGGGAGAGTGCCTCCCATGAGGGTAGAATGTGTGGTTTTTTGGGGGAAAGTCGAATTATGGAAGAAATTGAGTTTTGAGGACAAAAAAGTGTTTTGAGGACAAAAAAGTTTCTTGAGGACAAAAAAGTTTCTCGAGGACAAAAAAGTGTTTTGAGGACAAAAAAGTTTCTTGAGGACAAAAAAGTGTTTTGCGAACAAAAAATGGAATTTTGTGATTTTGTGTAAAAATAAGTAAATTCCCCTACTTCCACCACAGGGGGGCTTCAGTATGTTGTAGGGCCCCCAGGGAGGGTCCCCCAACTGGGTTTAAAGTTTGTGGATCCTGGGCAGAAAGTTGAATTTTGGATGAAAAACCGAATTTTGGGACTTAGAAAAATTTCGAGCTGAGCAGTGACAGACTTCCAGGCAGGGGAGCCTCTCTGGAGGTGTACCGAAAACAGTTCCAGGAGCTGAGGTCATTTTCGAACATTTTTTGTTCGCTCAAATTTTTTTTGTTTTTGAGCTCTAAAAAGCTGTTATTATCAATTGGCTCAAAAATTTCAAGTGTCATGAGCTAGTACATGTTGGAGGAATACGTTTTAGGCAAAAAATTGCAAAAAAAAAAATCCAAGTGAAAAAGAACCGGAATGGGGAATTTCTGACTGCTGTAGCAGCCGCACAGTTCCAGGAGGTCGGATACATTTCCGACTTTGTCCCGCTCATTGAAGTACATTGTCCCGCAATGCAAATACATAGTAATGCGCACCTGCGGGAGAATATAGGAGAGAGTGGGCTCTCTCTACCCCGATGTATGGCGGTTGTTCCTATGGTTCTCTGGCTCGGGTAGGCGACTTAGAAGGTGGTCCCTCTTGTCGTGGAAGTTGCAAAATACGGCCGAGACTGAACTTCCACGGCTCCAGGAGGGACTTTTGCTGGTCGTGCGTCCCAAGTGAGAGAGGCGATCCTGGGGTACCTGAGCCTGACCAGACCCTCCCTCGGTGGTCCCTGGTCTTCTGAAGGGTGATGGCATTCAGGGGGGCAAATCTGGAGTCCGTGGCCGAGTTTGGGCTCTAGAAGGCGGACGCCCCTTCTGACCATGTCCCCTCAGAGCCGGCTGGATGGTTCATGGTCCGCGGCTTTGTCTGGCGGTCTGTGCCCAAGCCGGAGAAGCTGTCCTGGGGTACGTGAGCTTTGACCAGACCCTCCCTCGGCGGTCCCTGGTTCTCTGGAGGTGATGGCTGTCAGGGGGGCAAATCTGGAGTCCTCGTGGGAAGGAGGGCTCTTGAAGGCGGACGCCCCCTCTGACTATGTCCCCTCAGAGCAGGCTGGATGGTTCATGGTCCGCGGCTTTGTCTGGCGGTCCATGCCCAAGCCGGAGAAGCTATCCTGGGTACCTGAGCTTCGACCAGACCCTCCCTCGGTGGTCCCTGGTTCTCTGGAGGCGATGGCTGTTGTCAGGGGGGGGGGGGCAAATCTGGAGTCCTCGTGGGAAGGAGGGCTCTGGAAGGCGGACGCCCCCTCTGACTATGTCCCCTCAGAGCATGCTCGATGGTTCTCAGTCCCTGGCTTTGGCTTTTTGGCCATCCTGGGGTACATTCTTGCCAAAAAAAAAAACGACTAAGTGAAAAAGAACCGGAATGAGGAATTTTCTAGGTGCCGCATCCGCCCTACAGTGACTTGAGGCCGGGTACAGTTCCGACTTCGTCCCCTTAAAGTGGGGACGTTGTCCCGCAATGCAAATACATAGGAATGCGCACCTCTGGCAGAATGTACTTGAGAGAGTGTCGTCTCTCTACCCCGATAGAAAGCAGTTGTTTCTCTGGTTCCCCGACTTGGGTAGGCGACTTGGCATGTGGTCCCTCTCGTCTGGAAGTTGCGCACTCCGGCTGAGACCGAACTTCCACAGCTCCGAGAGGGACTTTTGCCGATCGTGCATCCCAAGCGAGAGAGGCAATGCTGGGGTACCCAAGCCTGACCAGACCCTCCCTCGGCGGTCCCTGGTTCTCTGGAGGTGATGGCTTTCGGGGGGCAAATCCGGAGTCCTCGTCCGAAAGGGGGGGCTCCGGAAGGCGGACGCCCCTCTCGTCCATGTCCTCTCAGAGCGGTCTTATCCTCCGATCGATCTGGCACGGCGCTCCCGGGTGGGGAGGTGGTGCTGCTCGCTCGACCCGGGCTTTGGAGCTCGCGTCGGTTTACGGTGAGCGGTGTCCTTCCTCCTGTACCCCCGGGCTTCCACCACCTATCTTTGGGCGCGCACGCCGGCCGTCACCTCCCGTTCGAGGACGGAGGCGGCCGAGCTGTGGGAAGTTTGAATCGCACCGAACGATGAACAGTGGTCTGACGACCCACGCGGGCGAACGGCGGGGCGCCCACCCACCCCGGCGTGGGGGCCAGCCGTCCGAATCGCTCCCCGCGTGGGGAAGCACAGTGTTAGCAAGGGCGGCCCTTTTCGAAGTTCCAGATGCGCAGCCCTGCCCGCGGAGGTCCGTGCCACGCATCGCCCGAAGGGCGGCCTCCGCGGCGGGCACCAGCGAGAGCGGCGGCGGTGGG
>NW_027362371.1:0-2500 GCF_039654945.1 Dendrobates tinctorius | reverse complement strand
TTCCAGGGGCCTGGGTACACTTTTCAGAAAGTACCGTTGGGACTTAGAAAAATTTTCAAGATTTTTGGACTTAGAGCGATTTTTGGATTTTTGTGCAAAAATCGAATTTTCCCTTCTCCCACCGCTCTGGGGCGTCAATATGAAGTGGGGACCCGAGGGAGAGTGCCTCCCATGAGGGTAGAATGTGTGACTTTTGGGGGGAAAGTCGAATTATGGAGCAAAAACCATTTTTGGGGACTTAGAAAAAATTCCGAGATGTGTCAGACTTCCAGGAAGGGGGCGCCTCGGGAGGTGTACCTAGGAGGCTTCCAGGGGCCTGGGTACACTTTTCAGAAAGTACCGTTGGGACTTAGAAAAATTTTCAAGATTTTTGGACTTAGAGCGATTTTTGGATTTTTGTGCAAATATCGAATTTTCCCTTCTCCCACCGCTCTGGGGCGTCAATATGAAGTGGGGACCCGAGGGAGAGTGCCTCCCATGAGGGTAGAATGTGTGACTTTTGGGGGGAAAGTCGAATTATGGAGCAAAAACCATTTTTGGGGACTTAGAAAAAATTCCGAGATGTGTCAGACTTCCAGGAAGGGGGCGCCTCGGGAGGTGTACCTAGGAGGCTTCCAGGGGCCTGGGTACACTTTTCAGAAAGTACCGTTGGGACTTAGAAAAATTTTCAAGATTTTTGGACTTAGAGCGATTTTTGGATTTTTGTGCAAAAATCGAATTTTCCCTTCTCCCACCGCTCTGGGGCGTCAATATGAAGTGGGGACCCGAGGGAGAGTGCCTCCCATGAGGGTAGAATGTGTGACTTTTGGGGGGAAAGTCGAATTATGGAGCAAAAACCATTTTTGGGGACTTAGAAAAAATTCCGAGATGTGTCAGACTTCCAGGAAGGGGGCGCCTCGGGAGGTGTACCTAGGAGGCTTCCAGGGGCCTGGGTACACTTTTCAGAAAGTACCGTTGGGACTTAGAAAAATTTTCAAGATTTTTGGACTTAGAGCGATTTTTGGATTTTTGTGCAAAAATCGAATTTTCCCTTCTCCCACCGCTCTGGGGCGTCAATATGAAGTGGGGACCCGAGGGAGAGTGCCTCCCATGAGGGTAGAATGTGTGACTTTTGGGGGGAAAGTCGAATTATGGAGCAAAAACCATTTTTTGGGACTTAGAAAAATTTCGAGATGTGACAGACTTCCAGGAAGGGGGCGCCTCGGGAGGTGTACCTAGGAGGCTTCCAGGGGCCTGGGTACACTTTTCAGAAAGTACCGTTGGGACTTAGAAAAATTTTCAGGATTTTTGGACTTAGAGCGATTTTTGGATTTTTGATCAAAAATCGAATTTCCCCTTCTCCCACCGCTCTGGGGCGTCAATATGATGTGGGGACCCGAGGGAGAGTGCCTCCCATGAGGGTAGAATGTGTGGCTTTTGGGGGGAAAGTCGAATTATGGAGCAAAAACCAGTTTTTGGGACTTAGAAAAATTTCGAGATGTGTCAGACTTCCAGGAAGGGGGGAGTCTCAGGAGGTGTACCTAGGAGGCTTCCAGGGGCCTGGGTACACTTTTCAGAAAGTACCGTTGGGACTTAGAAAAATTTTCAGGATTTTTGGACTTAGAGCGATTTTTGGATTTTTGTGCAAAAATCAGATTTCCCCTTCTCCCACCGCTCTGGGGCGTCAATATGATGTGGGGACCCGAGGGAGAGTGCCTCCCATGAGGGTAGAATGTGTGGTTTTTTGGGGGAAAGTCGAATTATGGAAGAAATTGAGTTTTGAGGACAAAAAAGTGTTTTGAGGACAAAAAAGTTTCTTGAGGACAAAAAAGTTTCTCGAGGACAAAAAAGTGTTTTGAGGACAAAAAAGTTTCTTGAGGACAAAAAAGTGTTTTGCGAACAAAAAATGGAATTTTGTGATTTTGTGTAAAAATAAGTAAATTCCCCTACTTCCACCACAGGGGGGCTTCAGTATGTTGTAGGGCCCCCAGGGAGGGTCCCCCAACTGGGTTTAAAGTTTGTGGATCCTGGGCAGAAAGTTGAATTTTGGATGAAAAACCGAATTTTGGGACTTAGAAAAATTTCGAGCTGAGCAGTGACAGACTTCCAGGCAGGGGAGCCTCTCTGGAGGTGTACCGAAAACAGTTCCAGGAGCTGAGGTCATTTTCGAACATTTTTTGTTCGCTCAAATTTTTTTTGTTTTTGAGCTCTAAAAAGCTGTTATTATCAATTGGCTCAAAAATTTCAAGTGTCATGAGCTAGTACATGTTGGAGGAATACGTTTTAGGCAAAAAATTGCAAAAAAAAAAATCCAAGTGAAAAAGAACCGGAATGGGGAATTTCTGACTGCTGTAGCAGCCGCACAGTTCCAGGAGGTCGGATACATTTCCGACTTTGTCCCGCTCATTGAAGTACATTGTCCCGCAATGCAAATACATAGTAATGCGCACCTGCGGGAGAATATAGGAGAGAGTGGGCTCTCTCTACCCCGATGTATGGCGGTTGTTCCTATGGTTCTCTG